>NW_009702156.1:10143-24362 GCF_000703405.1 Apaloderma vittatum
ACAGCCTGAAAAGGAGCCTCAGTGATCGGTTCAGATGTCAGCAAGGTTTGCTTCCCTCCCGGAGCTCAGCTCTGCTCTGGCTGCCGGCACTGCGGGGCCAGTGCAGCTCCTGGGGCAAAGCGCAGGAACGCGGCCCCGAGGCAGGGTTGCAGAGCTGCACCTTGTGCCCAGGACAGGACAGCGCCTGCGAAGACGCAGAAACCTCCTGGCTTTGTGGGAGGTTTCTGCATCTAGGACACATGGCAGATGTACAGTAACTATGATATTAAATGCGCTTTCATCACAGTCCATGCCTGAAATGGAAGCTCTGGTCCAAAGGTAGCATCGTCTGTCTCATGGTGAGCTTACTGCTCCAAGACACTCAATTTGAAAAGTGTTTTCCTCCAATTGCAAACTGACCTCAGCCTGAGGAAACAAGCTGGACTGTCTCCTTCAGGGCACTGTCACCAGCTAATTAATGGCTTTTCAAGATCATCACAATCTTTCTGGCCACCTGTCTGGTAAGAGAGGCCAGAGAGCTCAGCCCGCTCGCCCTGTGCCCAGCCTACGCTGCTGCTGCACCACGGCTGTGGCTGAGCCAGAGCCCGGGCATGGCAGACAAGGCACCTTCCCTTACACAGAGGTTCCTCACACTTGTTTCCATCAGGCAGAGCGTTACACCTGGAAAAGCACGGATCTGCCAGCCTGCAGACAACTGACCAGTCATAGTTAATCCACTGGTTGTAATTTCCATACAAGATGTTCCCTCTTTTGCAGTGGATAAGGTGTTCAGGATTGTTCAGGGTTTCTCATATGCACAAGAAAAAAATGTACAAATGGGTTAAAAAGGTGAACAGACAGGAAAGCTAAGAAATGGAGTAGAAGGTGAGCTCCTTCAGGAATCGAAGAACCAGCAAATCGCTGCTATAAAAACATACGGGTACGAAACAGGAGCCTCCTGCAGCTTAGCAATAACTGAGGTACGGAAGCATCACTGCTGGGACATATTTCAAGTGGAAGAAGGAACAAACAAGAATAATTCAGGTACTATTGTCATTTCCACATCCCCAAGGTTAAGCACAGGTTCCCTCTCAGGGTCCCACCACTCAGCTTTGCTACTTCTTGCTTTACTGCACTGCCCATCTATGAACCTTTTGCTGGAGCTACTCGTACCATCCAACCTTCTATTGCAAGATTTTTATTTCTCTTAGCTCCAGAGCCAAAATCAAGTCACACGAAGTCAAAGTGGAAAAAAAATCCCTTCCTCAGCCGGGGACTGCAAAAAACCTGCCAAGAGAAGGTGAGGGGTGAGTGTTACTGGGCAGGCTCGGAGGCAGCCCCGGCTCTCGCACTGTGCCTCCTCTGCAGCTTGGGCAGAAGCGGCACAGCTCACCCCTGTGTGGCTGCTGGGACAGGGACACAGCTCAGGTGGCTCAGCTTGGTGGGAAACGAGGATACAAGCTCTGCAGAATTAACTAACAGGGAGGACTATGGGTCTCTGCCACAGGTTTCTTTTTCTTTGCACGCCTTACTCTGTGATGAGCACAGGACCAAAGGCTGAGACCTCGCCTTGCACAGCCACCGTGGACCCTCACTTCCCACATGGGTCCTCTCGCTCCAGACACTGCACACTTTGTATCAGCATCTGCCAAATACCCTGCTCATCGTCTCACAGAAGACAACTGCCACGCAAGCCCTAACCGCCACCAAACCGGTGCTCGGCAGCGCTCCCCCAGGGAAGGCTCCCAGCCGAGAACAGGAGGCTCAGCACGCTGTCCCCACGGCCCCAGCACCAGCGTATCAGGGGACAGATTAGCACAGTAAGTGGGGTTGCTCAATTTATTTAAGGATGCCAAGGGAAGGAAGGCACGGCGACCAGCGGGAAGGGACTGGGATCAGTCTGCGTGCCAGCAAAGCCTACACGGAGAAGCAGGTGCGATGGGAAAGGGAAGGTTGTCACCTCGTCCCAGCCTGGCCCGAATCCGTAATCTCCACCTCAGGGGTAAAAACAAGTAAAAACAACCCTCCCGATTTCACAACTAGGTATTTTTTTAAAAAAAGCAAAACCCAAGAGCACCTGAGAACTACAGCAAAGTGTGATTCTTCTTCATCCCACCAGACTCTTCCCGGGGGTTAGTAAAGATGCTGATGACTCAGTGAAGAGAGGTACATTCATTAGTTTTCTGTGCCAGAAAGTTGGAAAATTTGTGTACATATTTTAGTCCAGAAAAAGGGCAGAGTGTAGAACAAAAAAACTAAAATATAACTGAAGAGAACCAAACCAGGGTATTTCCAGAGGGACTGATCCTCCGAGGACAGAGACGAGCGGTCACTGAACCTGCGCCCAAAAAGCCAGGCTGCGTCTGGGATGGGACAACCGGGCATGAATGGAGAGAGAAAAATGCGATTTACTGGGAGAACCATCACCAGTGGTCAGCAACATCCCCAGCACATCTGGGGAGGGAAAACTCTGCGCTTCTCTCCTGAAGCAGTTTTTGTACACCAAGAAAGAAAAATCCTCTAGGCTCTCCTGCTTTGGGAAGCCAGGTGCCCAGCCCTGCGGCAGGCAGGCTCGCTGCCCATCACTGCGCTGATGAAAACCGCAAATTCGTGCCTCACAAATCCTCACTGCGAAAAATGTCCCTTGAGGTGCCTCAAGTGAGGAACAAAGAAGCCGAAGCTTACAACCTGGGCAGGAGGCTCATGCCTCGTACAGCTGCCACCCTCCGGACGGCGTGCTCGGGGCGTTGCTCAGGGCTTCAGACACTCCTCTCTCACAAATACCTACCTTCTATCTCTGCAAGTGTTTCATTAGAGCTGTCAAGCGTGGTTCGTAATGGTACCCAATAATCACAAAGACCCCATTATCTGTTTGAGCCTTTAAAAAAAACCACCCCCACAAACTGCCAGCTCCAACCCCATGTTCACTGAGCCCTGGAAACACACAGACACCCCATCCCTCCTCCCTTAACACCATGCTCTGCCTCCATCCGCCACTCTCAAGCCCCACCTCAGCACTCGCCTCCAGACCTTCACAATGTCTACCCAGAGCCTGAAACCAGGAAGGAGAGAGATGCCGATGGCACGTATGGGCATCTCCTGTAGCACACGCTGCCAACTCCAAGGCTCTTCTGTTCCTCTCTCCCACCTCACACCCAGTTAAATACACTTTTGATGATGTCCTCGTAAGAAAGTGACACAAATCAGACATAATTAACAGGACTGTTCAGAACAGGCTTCCCACAGAAAGTCATGCTCTAGCCTCGCACTGCTCCCCAAACCAAGCAGACCAACGCTGCAGAGCTGCCCCTCAGTTCTCCCATTCCCTTGCGCAACAGTTGGAGAGAGGAAACTCTGTGGAAAATGCATTTTTGAGAGAAATGAGGCTGAATCTGAGTCAGTTTAACTGGGAGGAGTAGTCAGGACTGATTCACAAACCTTCTGCAGAGAAAGAGACAGCCTTCGCTTAATCCAAGAGCTCAGTAATTGGGAAAGCAACAGGCACTGGGTGACTTGAGGCCACTCCCTTTGTCCGAAAGGTCTGGGCTCCCAAAAGCAGGATCATTCCCCGCTTCAGCTGCCCCATTCCCCGCTTTGCATACAAGGAGTCCCTGATAAAGAGGGTGAGAAGGCCCACCTTGGTGACCACAACACATGCGCAGGAGATGGGCACTGGGCTTCAGTCTTGGCTCCAGGGAGTGTCTGACATGGTGTGACCAGGCTGGCAGCTCCACCACAGCCAACTGCTCCTCCCCACACAGAGTGGCAAGAGGCGTGAGCCCAAAGCCGTGCATGAGAAGGGCGTGAATTCAGGTTCTTTTACATCCCACACAACTGCTCTAGCCAAGGGAAGACAGGGACAATGCACTTTCTCACTTTTCTGAGTCTAGCTCATGTCTTCGGGTTTTTTTGGTTTTTGGTTTTTTTTTGGAAATGCCTAAATTCAGTGAGTTGAACAGAACCACATGCAAACGATTAAATGATGTATGATCAAATGATGACTACGAACATCTACAAATTACTAGATCTGCTGGATTTAACAGGCACTTAAAAATTCCTGACCCTTAACAACTAAGTTTGTCTTTGGTTACTTAAAACCCAACTTAGACACCTTAATTCCTCCTAATGCATCTGCTCCAGGTAGAACCCAAGCTGCAGCATCTGGCAGAGGCAGAGTCACCACACATGGCTAACCCGGACTACGTACATTGTATGGACATGGGAGACACGATCTCTTCATCCAAATCGTCCACGTCATCGGTCATGATGAAGTGTGAGGGGTTGGGCCGGGGGGTGCCCATCCAGCTGGGGTCGATGTTGAGGGCTGACGCCAGGCTGTGGATGCCGGGGTTGTTGACGATCTGGAAGCCGCAGAGCAGCTCTATCTGCTGCCAGCGATGCAGGCGCTCCCGCAGCGCAGCTGTCACCTCGCTTAGAGCTTGCCTGGAAGCAAAGTTCAGACAAAGGAAAATGTAGGGAATGAAGGAAAAACACCCCACCAATTGTCTGAAATGGTGAGTCAAGTGGTTCAGCTTTGTATCCTAATATTTAAGACATCTTTCATTCCACTTTCAGGAATACAGGAATCAAAATAAACAACAACAATGGAAATATCCAAGGAAAACTGCCGCCTCCTGAATTCTCATTTTGACAGGACTTTAAATTGCTCTGCATAAATGCAATTTCTTTTTTCACACCAAGAAAATCAGGTTATCAATTAAAAGGAGCAAGTTCAATTGCAGCTAACCAAAGTCAGCAGGACAGAAGTTCAGCAGAATGAGGACAAGAGGATCTGCACAGGCTGCAACTCGCTCATGGTTGTAGCACGAGCTGGGTGGAAGAGGCAGGGAAAAATATAGGAAGTTATTAAGTAGATACTCACTTTGCAGTTAGGATTTTATGATCAACATCATCTAGAGATGAGCTGTGAGCAACGTGAAATGTTCCAAACAGGGTGTTTCGCTTCTTTTTAATTTTTTCAGCCTGGAACATCAACAGAAAAAGGTCACAGGAAGAAGACAACCTCATGTTTCCTCCAGGACAAGAACATCCTGGATAGGTTGAGATAAAAATAGTCCCTGCAGCTGTCTGCACACATGTAAATAGTGTGAACTGGGTTTTTACTGAAGGATGTTATTATTCCTAACATGGAGGGTGAGGAATTTGCGAGCAGCGAATAAGTAGGTTGCAGGTTTCATGCTCCTCCTTGGCCCTTCTCCTGATTTCCCAGTGGTCAGACGAAACTGACCCAGCTGCTTCATACAGCGAAGAGCACTCACAAAGCCTTGTTTGGTCTCTCCCATTAGTAAACTGTCAGAGAAGCACTGATAATGCCCTTGGGTTGTTGCTTTGTGGAGCTTTTTTGTTTGGGGGTTGATTTTTTTCACTTTCCCTTTGTCACACTCTGTGTATTCAAAATTAGAGTCTCCAAACACAGATCAAGGGGCATTAACTTGAGACTTGCAAAAGGCAAAGCAAGGATGTGGACATGAGAACTAAAAAGATATTAAGGCAGACCGTTCTTTCCCTGCCGCCAGCTCTGACTGCTGTGTATATCCACAGAGACAAACACATCACAACAGCTTCCTGATGGCTCATCGCTTTTCGGCTGGCACAGTTTGAAAGAACTGGGAATGCTGGAATGATTCATCACCACAGGTTGCATGCACATGGTCGAAATTCTGCTGCCTGTGCACGTAAATCACCTTGAGCAGGGATTATGCTTAATAGGTGCAAAACCTTCTGCTCACTGACTACCCAGAGCACGGTCATGGACAGGCCAACGCAGCCGAGGAGCTTGCCCAGCTCAGCGCCCGCCCTGCCCTCGCAGGTGACAGCTCATCACCATTTTCACACCCTGCTTACACCTCTATGAAGGTTTGTGCTGCACCTCAAAAGAGCACAAATATAAGCCACTAAAAGGGAAATAAAGAAGGTGTAGAGAAACCAACTCTGCAGGTTTCATTGCCCAAACCTTTCCCCGTGGCTGAGAGGGGAAGACCTGGGACAAGATGCTGAGAGCCCCCTTGCAGTACTGTGTCCAGCTCTGGGGCTCCTGGCAGAAGAAGGACAGAGATCTGTCGGAGCAGGTCCAGAGGAGGCCACAGAGATGCTCAGGGGCTGGAGCACCTCTGCTACGAGGACAGGCTGAGGGAGCTGGGGCTGTTCAGCTGGAGAAGAGAAGGCTCCCAAAGGGGAGACCTTAGAGCCGCCTCCCTGTATCTGAAGGGGCTACAGGAGAGCTGGGGGGTGACCCTTGGTCAGATCAGGAGTATTGGTTTCAAGCTGAAAGAGGGGAGATTTAATTAGGAAGTAATTATTTTCTGTGGGGATGGTGAGACCCTGGCACAGGCCACCCAGAGAAGCTGTGGCAGCCAGCCCCTCCCTCGCAGCATCCAAGGCCAGGTTAGATGGGGCTTGGAGCAACTTGCTCTGTGGGAGGGGTCCCTGCCCGTGGCAGGGGGGGTGGAGCTAGACCATCTTTCCGGGCCGTTGGAGCTAGACCATCTTTCAGGTCCCTTCCAACCCAAACCATTCTATGATTCTGTGAAATTCTCACCCCTTCCTTGGCCACCAGCAGCTGTTTCTCTGCATTCTGTTTCTTGATGTTGTAGTACTGGACCTCCACCTCGTGGGTCAGCTGGAGCCACTTCTGCAGGGCTTCGGGCGCAGCCCAGCTGCAGTGGGACTCCAGCTCCTTCTCGGCGTTTTTCAGGGCCATCCGCACCTGGGGGAGAACCAAGCAGATGGGGTTGCAGCAGCAGTGGGGAGACAGCCTGCCTTTCTGGCAAGGTCACCCAACTGCTGCCTGACAACCTGGTGCTTTTAAGGCACCAGAAAACCGAAAAAAAACAGATTGGATGGGGCTTTGAGCAACCAGGTCCAATGGAAGGTGTCCCTGCCCATGGCAGGAGGGTTGGAACTGGATGATCTTTAAGGTCCCTTCCAACCCAAACCATTCTCTGATTCTTATGAAAAAAAGGCTCCGCAGAATTTCATCTTACTCGTGGCAGAAGCAGAGGTCGTTAGGAGGAGAGATGGCACCCTGGTCTGTGGGCAAGCAAGCGAGAGCAGTGACCACGCAACAGACAAGGCTGCTGCTGGCATGAGCAGAACCTGTGGCGCCTGCCTTTCATGCCTAAAGCCGAGCTCTCTCCTCAAATCCTCTCACCCATCATGATGCCTTCCCGCCTCAGCACCTCAGCTCTCGGGGAAGGTGAGCAGGGCTGACCTGGTTTTCCCCTTCATGTCCGCTCCTCTGCCTTCCAATGGCACAAACTGCGGGTAAACCCTCCAGAGCTGACAGTACGATGCAAGTGTTGGTGAAAAGAGAGTTAGGTTTTAGGAAAAGATCTTCAGGGGTGCTTATCATAGCCTCTAGAAAACTCTGCCAAGTTTGCTGCCTGTCTGCAGGTCTGCAAACCCCACAGCTCCTCCTCCCGAGGCAGAATCGCCTTCTCTCACCGCAGTGACTGAGCCAAACTGAAGGAACTTGTCAAGAGACAACTTTCACACTGGAGCAAGATGATAAAAATATTTAGACACAAAACATGTGCTGCTTGGTCAGGAAAAGAAATAACATGTCTGGAATAAGCAGTTTCTGAGCTTTCTGGGGGACTTGCCTTCCATCCCAGCTCAGTCTCTTCCACACACTTACTTATCTTGCTGGAGATGGGAGCAATTACAAAATTAGAAGAAAGTGAGTGACAAGCAAGTTGAAGATGCCAAAACCTTACATAAAAGCATTTAGAGCTAAAGACCATCAAAAATTAACACTTCTCTTTCATTACATATGATGTGGAGAGACTTCAACAAACCTAAACCCTGCGAGAAGTTAAGATATCCCACACTGGAGAAACTGAAGGACGGTGACTGCAGCTTGGAGCTGCTGCCATCCAGGGCCAGCACAGCAGTGGAGGGCTGGACTAATCTCCAGCCACGGCACCTCGAAGCTCAGGAGGGGAATACATGCTTAAAATAAAAGCCAACCCTAAGCACTTTTACGAGCTTTCACTGCCCCAGCAAGCCCTGGTCCACGAACAAGGACCTTCTAGCTCAGGTGCAGCTGGCAGTCAGGGCTGCCCACGGATCACCGGGATGATGTCTGTCCCCTTTTCTCTCCGAGTTCTCTACAAAGAGGCCCAGGTCTAAGACACACAGAGGCAGCAGGAGTGTGACCTGCTCAGGCTCTGCACCAGACCCTTCCCAATGCTCAACAGCCAGGTTTCCACCCACCCCTGCATGGTGCTGCTGCCTCTTTGTTTCCCACACAGCACAGTCATGACCAATTGAAGAGAAGCATTTTTCCAAAGATTGCTCAAACTTGGATCTTTTCCCTTAACGTGTTATTTAACTCAGTCACGTCTCAGCAAGTCTGGCACAGGCGTAACTTCTAGTGAGCCAAAAGCAGCAGGTTCCATGCAGATACTTTGAAATCCTATATTTTATCCTGGAGGACACTGGCACAGTCCATCGAGAAGTAGCCAGGAGGCACTGCACATAACAGTCACATACCTATGACACTTGTGTGTGATTTAGTCTTGTTGAGCATAACAGTGCCTAAATCATTCAAAAAGTTAGAAATTCAGAATCACAGACCCCAGGAAGGTCTATTTTTCCCCTATGACACCAGTGGCAATGGGTGCTGCTCTCACCACAAGCTGAACTCTTCACCATGACCCATAAGCATCTCAGTTTTAGGAATACTGAGAATAAATGGGTAGGAAATGTGCCATTGGGTGTTTGGGATAGAGGAGTGCTCAAAACATCCACAGGAACAACATTTTTATGAATGGTGGAAAAGGAAAGCGGTGCAGAACAACGGTCAAGGTTGAGATGAGCTATCATACAGCAGCATCCCAACCAAACCTCCTTGGTTCTGCAGGGCAATCAATACAAACAGGAGTCACTCGGTGTGTCTACATTCTCCTGTGAAGATTTCTAAGATCTCATTTTGACCATCAAGAGCAATAACTTATAGAGTGAGGAATGTCCTCTGGGTCTGCATCCCTGGCTGGGTCCATGGTCTAGGGGAGGACGACCTAGTGAGGAGAGAGGATTGGTATGAACAGCCCAGTATGGGCGAGTCCCAACCCAGGACTACACTGCTTCTGCACCTCATTCACCCAGCTCCAGCAGGAGCCTGCAAACCCTCCACTATCATTTTAGAGATAAGAATCAATGGGTGCAAAATAAAGTCTCGTTCTGTTCCCTGGGATCTAAGAATACTCTAAAGTCAGGTGAGTTTTACAGTCAGTAGGAGTGACTGGTTAATGGTATCTGTGGTCTACAGCTCGCTTCGACGGTGAGAGTGTTATAATCACACAGTGTGGGTCAGGTGGGCAAAGCCAATACTCACCCTGCCAAGGCATCCCTCCCGAAGGCCTCTGAGGAACAACACAGCGGTTGAGTCACCTCTGGCTTTCCGGGTTTCTTAACACGTGTAAAGTGGAGGGGGAAGAGGAAGGGATGAGACCCTGCCTTCTGCAAAAGTCAGGAGCAGGTCGGGTACAAGGGCTTGGGGTTACAAGACGGAGGCAACACATCCTTGTTCTATGTCCCACAATATAAAGTGACCCAATTTCTGGGGGTGTGAGTCTGGACATCCCAATGTGTGTCCTGAAGCAGATCTCAGTGACTTTGTGGAGAGGCTAGAAGACTATGGAGGAGGAACGATGTTGGATCACAGGAGCAAAGCTGGTAACAGGCATCAGTGTGCCAAGCAGGAATACTGCTGCACTGACTGTGGCTCCCTGGTTCCCTGAACCCAGGACAGTTGTTTCTCCCTTGTCTCGTTTTCTTCCCCATCCTACATGTGGCATAAAAAATGGCACAACCAGGTTGGAGGATATGCTGGCACCTCACAAGATCCATGGTTGTTGCCTCACTCGCACACTTCTGGCTCACACCACTTCAGTTTAAACCGATCTATAAACTAAAGTCAGATAATAATTGTCGCTCAGGTGAAACAGGGAGCAGCAACTAGAATGGTGGGTTTGGACCTCTCTTGCAGCCTTGGGCAAAGGGCAGGTTTGAGGTAAAATGCCCATGTGCTCGCTCTTTGCCCTCTGTTACTGCAGGCAGGGACCGACCGTAAGCAATGTCTTTGATTTCCATTATTTCCCTAAGGGTTTTGTTGTAAGCCTTGGGGTTTTTAGATGTACGGCTGGGAATGTTTTTTTGACCTACAACAAATTAATTTACAAATGTTCTGTGTAACCTTCTAGACAAAATGTCTTTCCTTTTTGCCAGCAGCAGCAGCATTATAGACAATATTCCGCCTAAGCCTACATTACGATATGTAACTCGGGGACATATTTTCCTATTACTCTAAGCTTAAAACTAACGTCTTTGAGAATTGCATATGAACTCTAACCTTGCTGTAGAGATTCTAATCTAGTGCTAAATTTCCTTGGAAGGAAATTTCCTTCGTACGCCTCTCTGACCCACAAGAAAACATGGTAAGCACAACTGAACCCATTAAATCTCTTGTACAACCACAAATAGAGAGAAAAGGGAAAAAAGAAAGAACTTATGGTTTGGAGCAGGAGTCAGAAGTCATCAGAGGGGTGCAGCTCTGTACAGGTGAAGTTCAGTGCCTCTCCTTCTGCAGGGCAAGTGAGGACGATGTGCGGTGGCAGCACATTGCTCTTGAGACAGCACCTACACTGTCGCCCCACCCGTCACACAAGCTGTTGGATGTACGGTGATGTGGAATATGGAGTAGTGAGAGAAACACCTGGACCTCTCTCTCCATAAAGATGTGTGCAAAAACAAAGGTGGGAGAACATCCAAAGAAGAATATGACTGGATTCCTCAGCAGGATGAAGCAGTAGTGAGGAACCACCTACGGCTCTCACTGGTGTGTCTCACACGTAAGGGTATCCACCTGGCAAACACATTACCTGCTCCAGTTCTTGCTCAGCGTATTTCTGCCGGCTCAGCTCATTCTCCGTGCCCTCCCGCAGCTCTCGGAGCCGGTGTGCCTCCTGCTTGGCGATGCTGATCTCGTCTTGCAGCTTCTTCTCCAGATGCACCTTTTCCACCTCCACGGAGCGATGCTCCTCCTGCGCCTTCTGTAACCTGCAACACACACAGACCAAGGGCCAGTGCTGTGGTGCTGATGGCAACCAGCATCGTCCAGCCCAACCCTGCTCGGATTAACTTTGTGTTGACACCAACAGAGATCTGTGCCTGGAAAGCCAAGGAGGAAGTTTACTGCGTCCAGGAAGAAATTACACTGTAGAGTCTCTATTTCATTTATTAAACACTCTGTACATCTTAGTTTTCCAAAGCACATAAGGATCTCCTTTAATAAGCTTCAGAATAATTTCAATTTTCAGTGTTTTTACAAAAGTGAAGATCTCTGCCTTTAATAAAAATCAAGGAGGGTAAGATTTGCCTGAAGAGGTATGACCACCCAGATGGGATGTCTTCATGTTCCCCTGGAAAAAGCCTTCAAATTTAGACATGTCTTAATCATAGAATCATCAGGGTTGGAAGGGACCTTAAAGATCATCCAGTTCCAACCCACTGCCATGGGCAGGGACATTCCCCACTAGATCAGGCTGCCCAGAGCCCCATCCAGCCTGGCCTTAAAAACTCCCAGGGATGGGGCTTCCACCCCCTCTCTGGGCAACCTGGGCCAGGATCTCACCATCACCATAAAAGGTTTCTTCCTTCCATCTAGTTTGAATCTACCCTCTTGCAGTTGGAAGCCATTACCACTACATTTGCTTGTGAGCAGCCTCTCCCCAGCTCTCCTGCAGCCCCTTCAGGTGCTGGCAGGCCACTCTAAGGTCTCCGCAGAGCCCTCCCTTCTCCAGGCTCAACTCACTGGGGAGGTGCTCCAGCTCCTAAAGGAGCACAGCCCAAGTGCAGGCTTGTGGCAGGCACCCATCATTGCCTTCAGGTCGAGAGCAGAGCCCCTCCCTCTCTCAGCCAAGGACTCCTCTTCCTCAGGCTCCTCATCAGCGTGCAGGTGGACATTTTAAACAGATTGGATGGGCTGGACTCTCGTCAGCCACGATGTTGGCTCTCTTCTTGGAAAAGGCTCATTTTCAATTTACAGCTCTGTTGAGAAACTCAAGTGTTTTTCTTCTCAATTTAAAGTGACTCTTGCCAAGACATTCCAAGTTTTTAGATAAACCCACGCTCTCTGCCCTGTGCATCCGCACTAAAGCTCTTCCATACTAGGGCTGTAAGAATCCCAAACCACCAAAATATCTCTCTTTAAAGGAGAAATTCCCCTAAACTGTGAGACAGAATGGGAAGGAATTTTATTCTTAAGATAATTCTCAAAGCACTCTAACACTGTACTTGCCCTTACCACCATAGCTTCCCGACAGCAGAATCCACGTTTTCTTATGTTGGTTACGGACAAACCCATGTTTTGTCTGTTCATTCCCGTTCAAACCCAGTCGACTGAAACACACTGGTTTCATGTGCACTGAGCTCCAAGAGACAACAAAGTGCCTTCGGAGCTGCACTTGCAATGAGGGCAAGAAATTGAGGTCCATCTACTAGAGCCTCCACAATTCAGGGGCAGATCTTCAATACAGATCTCTGCACAATCTTCTGTCATCAGGAGAATGTGCTGAGACATGAACTTTTTCATCTTAATAGGTCATTTAATTGACTGGGAAGTGTCACTGTTGAAGGATGTTCTCAAAAGTTTTTTGAAGATGAACAAGAAACGTCTTTTTGTATTAATCTTCCCCTCCCAATCCTTCAGAAGCAGACAAGAGTTTTCCATCAAATAACAGTGCCAGCAGCTGGCAGGCAACAGGGAAGGTATCATAGGCCTTCCAGAGACCTACTCAGCACTGAGTTTCAATGAGCCAGGAAAGGAGGTTACCTCAAGCTCTAGAAAAGAAGATTCTGAGCAGAACTTCCGAACAAGCAAGTCCATGGCAGCTGGTGGGGTTGGTAGTTTTTGCCATTTCTACAGTGGCCGAGGACCACAGCTGAACCTTGCTGGGGTACAAGACTGAAGAAGCAAAGGTGTACTCCTCCGCTGGAGGAGAATTAAAGCAATCCTCTGCCAAGAGGCTCCCTTAAGGTCTAGGAATTCACCTCCCACTTCTCAAGGTCCTGCTCAGTGCTCCCTGCAGAGGACAAGCCCTCCCAACTGCATCCAGGGCAGAAACATCACAGGCTGCCCTGGCTTATGACTCAAGCTATGCTTAGTATACGTGTTTTTCTGTTTCTTCCTATCTGGCTTTAGAGTATTAGCTGAACTTCCCAGGCACAGTGACTTGTTTATGTGGCTCTGCCCTCAGCAGCAGAGCCCAAGGTCACTCCCCACATGGCACATTGATAGCAGCCGGTGTTTGGACCTCTGGCGTGACCTGCTCTTCAGCAACACCCAGCAGACACCTCCTGACCTGGACACAGCTCTGCTGCTCCAGGAGGTGGATGTTGAGAGGGAATTCCTGTGTCCTTCTGGCTGTAGGAAAAGAAAAAAAAAAGATCTTTTTCTTTTGGGGTATGTCCCACCTGTGATGTAAAATTACAAAAAGTTCTGTGAAACCAGCTGTGGACTAGAGTTGGCTCCATGGTGGGCAGAGCGGAAATGCACTTTATCTCCATGCCAGAAAGAAAGCAGGTCATGTACCCACATCACTGCCAGGGGAACGTGCCCAGTTTGGCATCATCACCTTGGTACTCTCTCAGGTTTTTGCCCTCCACACAGATGCTGACTGACGTGACCGCACTTGAAGGAGAAAGCCTTTCGAGTAAAATTCACATGCGGGACAATTCCCTGAAGGCTGTCACAAAGCAAGAAAGCAGGCTGCAGTCTTGTGAGGATGTCAGAGGGTTTCCAAATCTCAGCCGTTTGCAAAAGTCCCCAACATCCTTGGGATGCCAGAGCTGACAAGGTCACTCCTCCCCACTGCCCCCGTGAATGACCAGCACGAGGACCTGAGGTCAGGTGGAGGATGTACTTGTCAGGTTATGTGGCAGGCAAATTAAGTTTTATCCTCCAAAATTACACTTAAAATAAATAATTATAGCCCAAGACTACAGTGCTCTGTTATGTGACAAATCTGCCCATAAAAAATATCTTATTGCCAAGAAACCCCACTGGACACTTGGGAAGATGTTGACTCTGGTACACGGCAGCAGGGAAAATCTGTCCTGAAATCTAAATGAAGAATAACCTTGCAAGAAAGATTGATAGTTGAATGCTCCAACTAGGTGGAAACACAAAACACAGAATCACAGAATCGTTGAGGCTG
>NW_009702157.1:0-4182 GCF_000703405.1 Apaloderma vittatum
TTTTTTTTTTGGACCTAGATCTAAACATTCATCTCTTTGACACGGGTCTTATGTTAATTCTTCAGAAACTACAGTACAGTCAATCTGAAGTTGTGTGGCTTTGATCACTAGATAAGGCAGGAAAATAATACAGTTTCTTGTATCTAGGATTACTCATGTGGTTACATGTCTGTCTCTTAAGGTTAACATACTTTTACATTTTAACATGGTTGGTGTCACTGGCCTAAGTAGATTTTTATTCAGGAACACAATTTGTACTTTTTTTTTTTTTTTAATGAAGATTTGTATCTCGATGAAACAAAATGTCCCAACAAAGAAGATTCAACTGCAATTCGTTTAATTTCTTACCATCCACCAAAGGCAGTTAAGACTTGCAGTCAGTGCCAATACCTACACAGGCTATGGCAGCACATTAGAGTCGTTTTTGTTTGGTGCTTCTTCCTTAATCTGTCAGTTATGAATATTCACCTTTTTTATCTGCTAAATTATTTCAAATGCACTAGGATTAGAAAAAGTGCAAGAAATGCTTCCTATATTAATGTATTTTGGCCTTTTCCATGTTGTTTTTGTTCTAGCGTGGGAAAGGAAAATAAATCCTCCTGCTTTTTCACCTGAAATTTTTATCACAATTTTAAATGGATTAATTATTGAACTGTACCAAATGGAAAGAAAAGAGTTATTCTTTCTACCCTTGCAGAAGAGGCTGTGACTGTCTGAGTGGGTCACTCAGATGAGCTCTGCTTTCAGGTGCCCAGCCAAGGAATTCCTTTGCTTCAGTTACTTGATTTCACTGCAGAATTTCAGCAAACGTGCTGCTTGGGTATTTGAAGTGTCTGTACTTGTATGCATTAGTAAAGGATTCCACCTTGAAACAATTGCATGTATTTAGTTAGAATTTGAAATTTAGATCAATTTTGACAAAATACATAGACTCAATAAAAAGTTTGAAACTGTTTCTGTCTGAAGTAGCTCAAAATTTAATACAGTGCTATGGGGAGAGTTAGGCAGTTACCGTTTTAACTGAGTGGGCTCTTCTCCCTCTGAAGTCACAGTACTTGAATGAAGTTGCTGTTGTGGAGAAAATGGTTTAGAGCTTCAGCTACTGACTTCAGAAAGATCCATCTCTGTTAGTTTGTAGTTACACAGTCTTATTTTCTTGTGATATGAGTGACACAGTGAACATTTGTAAAGCAGTCTCAGATGGCTGGTCTAGGAGGAAAGTGTGTTATAGTGCTAATTAATTTCTGAGCTCTCCTTTCAGACAGTGCAGGCGAGGTGGTTTGGTGTATGTTACTACCCAGGGCATGCAAACGTACTTAATTGTGCTGCTTTGTTTCAGCCAAGGAATATTGCAGGACAATATTTTCCTATGAAGGCTCAAATGATGAACTCAGCTTTAAAGAAGGCGAGATCATTCAAATAATCAGTAAGGTAAGATGTTCAGTCTGCTTTACCTATTTGATTAGCTTTGGTGGATTTGGTACAGGAAGGTGTGAAGTATGGAAACAAGAGAGTCTGTTGGAGCAGATGCTCCTGTGAACTGATGTGTCTCATGGCACAGTCAACTTTTTGCTTCTGTGCTCAGTGGACATACAGATGTCCTTAAAGCATGGCTAATTTACAATGAGAAAGAGTAGTTATGGAAAGCACCTTTTTAAACATGGCAGCCCTTGCCCAGTCTTCACTGAATCTCTTGCCTCTCCATCCTTTTTAAACCCATTTACCCAAAGCGTAAGCTGGTCTAAATTGGAGTTATCCAGAGCAGAGCTCTCCCTCCAAAACCATCTTCTGAAGTCTTGAGTGTATTAATGTGACTTTCAGGTGGCTGCCTCAGTCTGGGCTTTTGATCTTGCCAAGTTAAGGTATTTTTATTTTAGCACATACACCTCGTGTGAAGCCTGTCCTCCCTAGCCCTTTCTTTTCTCTTTGTTCTGCATCTGATCATTTTCCCTGGAGCTGTCTCTGACTTCCTAGCATGGCTCTGCACCGGCTTTAGCACTGGATGCCTTATCACATTCGCAGCTGCACACCCTTCAGAAATCACTCTGGTACTTAACTGAAAGGGTGATGGAGGGAGAAATGAAAGAAACCTTCAGCAAACTTACTTGCCACACTTCACCAGTTCAGGTCTTTTTCCTGCCGATTCCTCCTTTAGTTTAACGTGGGGTGTTGTTTGGTTTTGGGGATTTTTAATTATTTTTTTCCCTCCCTCTCCTTTACCTGTTCAGTGTCTCAGCTGATCTGAGCGCCGAATTGGCCTTATTGTGTACTGAATGTTGGGATGAACTACTCAGTGATGCTAACAGGGTCATGTATCGGCAGTAATCAGCATTTGACTTGTATGCAAAAGTGACATCTGCAGTATTTTGGATCTGAGGCACAAAGGAAAGCTATTAGTTATGCCGCTAAAATATTCAAATAACGCCCTACTCTCTCTTAAGGCCTTGATCCAGTAAGATCATGTAATGAATTTCTGTTTCATTGAATTAATTTTTCTCTTTTTTTTTTTCTTATGTCTTGATGTGGTTGTGTTTTCCCTCACTAGGGTATATCCTCTTGCTTCTTCATCCTTTTCAGACTGGTGGACCTGACGAATCACATCAGAATCACTTTTATTTAGTAGAATTGTATGTTACTCCACGCACTTGAAATATTTACTGAATAACTTGCAGGTCAGGGAAGTTGAGAATATTGACTACTGTGTGTTGAGTCCTAACTTTCTTCACAGATCTTATCCTTGTACCCTTAACTTATATATGAAGTAATATCATTTCATCCTGCTTTTCAGAAAACAAACAAAAAGTGGCCAGACCTGATCTGATCTGTAGCTGTTTCCTCTTGCTAAGGTGGCCAGAGTATCTCTTGTAAATGCAGTATTTCAGACAAACAATTACTTTATATTGTAGATAAAAGCAAAAATGTGGTTCCTGTAACTGTATCTCTTCTGGGGAAGAAGTAAATATTGATTGAAATGTCCTGTTGTTTATTTTAGGACACTGGTGAGCCAGGGTGGTGGAGAGGAGAACTCAATGGTAAAGAAGGAGTCTTCCCAGATAATTTTGCTGTTCAAATACAAGAGTCTGATAAAGACTTCCCTGTAAGTTCTTACATGTGTACATGTCGTGTTCAATATAAAACAAAACAAAAACTGATAGATGTGCAAAGAATGACACAACAGCACTTTATGCTGCCTAAAGTAGTTTTACAATTGTGGCAGTTTTTAACTTCATCTTGAATTAGCTGTATCAAAGAAGAAAGATTGAAAGGTTAATGTTTGTGTTTAAATTGCTCTTTTAGTATTAAACTGAGGCATGCTTTTCAAGATTAACTGTAATTAGTGAGGGTGATTAGGTCACATAGAAAAGGATATCGTTCTGATAATGTGTGTGATGAGTAACTGATTATGGAGTTAAACCCCTGCTGTTTTGAAAGGAGATAAGCAGTTGGTCTCTTCCACCTGTAGTTCTGCAAGTACCTATAACTGCAAAATGGTGAATGACCCTTGTGAGATCAACTGGGATTTTTCTGTGTTAAGAATTTCCAGGAGGTTGCAGTGCGTGAAGTCTTTGGGTGGGATCTAGAAATATTTAGTTTCACTGTCTTGTTTGTTAGCTTATAGAAATTCATGTTTCTGTGTGGTAGTCCTCCATCTTGTAATTTTGTTTTTTATTTGCATTTAACCTGTTACCCAACGTACACAGAATATCTAGTTATTCCAAGTCAGCGTTTTCTTCTCTAATTGAATCTCAGCTTTCCCAGGTAAATGCTCTACCATACGACTGGCTTGGTTTGATAGTTTGAGGGGTGGGGAGTATCACTCCCTTCTCCGTCCTCCATCTTGTAATTTTGGTTCTTATTTTATAATTTTTTTTTTGTTGTTGAGTCTAAGGTGATGTTTTGATTCTGAGAAGTTTGTGTAGCAAGGATGGTTGTGGTAATTCACGAACGTGTCACTCCCAGATGGGATGGATTCAGCTCCAGATCAGGAGGACATCTAGATGTCGAAGCCTGTATCTCAGCAGAACAGAGATTCAGAGTTTCATAATAATTTAATGCCATTTGGTCTGGAATTGGAGACATTCACAGAGAATTGCTAAATAGAACATGACAGATAGTTATTAACTTTGCATTTAACCTGTTACCCAATGTAGACAGAATATCTAGTTATTCCAAGTCAGCGTT
>NW_009702158.1:0-22482 GCF_000703405.1 Apaloderma vittatum
TCGTTAGGTGCGTTTGGCCGCCTTCAGCAGAGTTTCGTGACAGCCGGGTTGTTGCACCTCAATCCGGCTGCCCCATACGTGTTGTCTCCCGAGGGACCCTCCGGCAGCGGTGAGGAACCCGCTAAGCGCACGCTGAGGAGCGCGAACCCCGCGGTGCTGGTGCAGAGCCCTTGTTCCACCGCAGATTAAACTCGGTGTGTCAAACCAGCCCGGTGAAACGCGGATCCAGTGCGTGTGTGCTGGGCTGTCCACAGAGCGGAGGTAGCGAGGGGGGCGGAAGGAGAAATAATTGCTGGGAGAAAAAACACATTTGCAAGGGACTGAGGGATCCGGTCGTTCCCTTGCGCCTCCTCCTTATCTGTGATCCGTCCTTCGCGCTCTCCCCTGAACTCGGGTCAGTTCAGCCTGATCTGCAACTGCGAAGCGTTTCCCCAAAACGTTTGCAGGTTCCAGAACAGCGATGGGGAGGTGAAATACCTGCGGGATGCTGAAGAACTGATTCGGCCGGAGCGGAACACGCTGATCGTAAGCTTTGCGGACTTGGAGCAGTTCAATCAGCAGCTCTCGACCACCATTCAGGAGGAATTCTACAGGTAACGTGTAGAGATTACTGAGAGCTGAGCAATGCTGTGGTCTTAGGCCCTTAACATCTTACCTTTTATGTAAAAAGCGAGGTTTATCTGCCTTCTACATCCTGAAAACACATTTAAGACTTATTTATTTACTGGATCAAAACTTACTCTTAATGGATTCCTCTCTGGAAAACATTATTTAGCTGGGCGGTTGCATTTATTCTGGTAAAGAAATAGGTGGTCAGTATGGGAATACACAACAAGCTCTAGAACTTCTTGCTCTGAAAATATTTTATGGAGCCAATGTCTTCTTTGGAGGATCTGTTTCTTAATATAAGGGTAAAAGTGTCATAAAATGAGACTTTTAAAAGCCCCTTTTCTGACAGTAAAGCAAATGGCGTTATTATGTAGTAATCTCATATTTAGATTGCCTTTTTTGTGTTACTACATAATGGGGCAGTAAAAGCCAAAACCTGTAAATATGTGATACAAGCCTTTGATGTAGTCTAAAGAAGAGAAGGCACTTTGATAGCTTTTATAAAATTTTAACTTATTTTCTGTATTTCAGGGTTTACCCTTACCTCTGCCGAGCAGTAAAGACTTTTGCCAGAGACCATGGAAATGTTCCTTCAAACAAGGACTTCTATGTTGCATTCCAAGATCTACCAACCAGACACAAGTAAGATGATTATTAATTCCAGAAACTTGTGCGATTTTACTGCTGAAAAAGAAAGTGTCAAAGCATATTGAAAATGTTTTGTTTATATGTGTGAAATGTACCATTGACCGATACAGTTGTAGAGAAGTTTCCTGATCTTGTGCAGGATATTTTTTTAAAGATTTTCTTTTGCGAATCATACTTGCATACTTACATTCATCATATTCCACAAACAAATGTAACTTCTCTAATTTTAAAAAAACTGATTTAGAGTGTGTTCCTTTTGACATACTAGTGAAGTAACTTATGCATTGGTTTTAGTATTGATCTTAAAAATTTTTGTAAAATCATAACATGAAAATGTATTCTAGTAACTATTTCTTATGTCTGTTACAACTATTCTTCGGTCACAGACTGAATGAAACTATGTTGTGTCTTAGTGCTTGGGTAGTGCCTGGGGCCTAAAAATGTCAACTCAGGAATTTAATCCTTATGAATTTCTGGTTTAAACAGAATTCGAGAACTGACATCTGCAAAAATTGGCTCACTGATGCGTATCAGTGGCCAGGTGGTACGTACCCACCCAGTCCATCCTGAGCTCGTAAGTGGAACCTTCCTGTGCCTCGACTGCCAGACAGTGATTAAAGATGTGGAACAGCAGTTTAAATACACACAGCCAAACATCTGCAGAAACCCAGTGTGTGCCAACAGAAGGAGATTCCAAAAAATCAAGATTTGTTGATTTCCAAAAGGTACAGGGCTGAGGCTGGCAAATGATGCTGAACAGTGATGTTCCTGGTAGCTGAAAGGTGTTGTTTGTACACTGCTACATGGTTAATTTTGCTTCTGTCAATGTCAAGAAGAAAACTCAAGCAAAGGCCCTGGAATTTCTGCAAATAGTTTCTGTCTATGAAAGGCTTATGTTTAAGCATGAGAAATTACAAATAGTATCAAAGCAGTTCTATTGCATGACATTTATTGTCTAAGTAAGCCCCTGGAAACCCACACATACAAGCCATTGTTAGTCTCGTGTTGCAGATATGTCATGTGTAGTTGTTTTATATGAGTATGAAAAGAGGTGTCTTTTAGTATCTGCAGTGTTTTACTCTTGCAGATTGATTTACTCTGCCAAATGCCCAGCACTCCACATCACAGAATCACAGAATGGCCTAGGCTGGAAGGGACCTTCGAGATCATCTAATCCAACCCCCTTGCCATGGGCAGAGATGCCTCTCAACTAGACCAGGTTGCTCAAGGCCTCATCCAACCTGGCCTTGAACAGCTCCAGGGAGGGGGCAGCCACAACATCTTTGGGCAATTGGGCCAGCCACAACTTCTCTGGACAATTTATTCCGGAGTCTTGCCACCCTCGTACTAAAGAATTTTTTTCCTAAAATCCAATCTAAATCTGTTTTTTCCTTTAATTTAAATCGATTTCCCCTTGTCCTATCGGTGCACACTTTTTTTAAAAAGTCTCTCCCCAACCTTCCTGTAGGTTCCCTTCAGGTATTGGAAGGCAGCTGGGAGGTCCCCCCGAAGTCTTCTCTTTTCAAGACTGAGCAATCCCAGCTCCCTCGGCCTGTCCTCATAGCAGAGGTGCTCCAGCCTCTGGATTGCGGCCTCCTCTGAACTCATTCCAGTGTCCTGCAATAATATTTTGTATCAGTCAAGTTGCTTTTCCTAACCCTAAGAATTCCCATTGTTGGCCCCTGCATACCCTCTGAAGTTTCTCTGAGGCTCCTTACATACTGATTAGTGAAGGGATTCTTGGTTATTTGTGTTACTGTAAGAGGAGTTTCATGATTGGCATGGATGACAGCAATCAAGTGCCATGTCCTGTATTCATTAGCAGCTTAGGTTCTGAAGCAGTTTCCCCTGTGGTGTGACACAAGGTCACAAAGCTAAGTGCTGAATGTCCTCTGGCTCCCCAGGTCCGCATTCAGGAGACGCAGGCCGAGCTGCCGCGCGGCAGCATCCCTCGCAGCGTGGAGGTGATCTTGCGCGCAGAAGCGGTGGAGTCCGCTCAGGCAGGCGACAAATGTGACTTCACAGGGTCACTGATCGTCGTGCCCGATGTGTCCCAGCTCTCAACACCAGGTTTGTTTGTTGCTACTGCTCGTAACCTCAACAACTTCTCCCTCCTGCTTGTTCTGCGAGCTGCTGTTGTCCTGACACCCACTTTTAACGGCAGGGGTGCGCGCAGAAACCGGCTCCCGGGTGAGCGGGACGGAGGGCTACGAAACCGAAGGCATCCGAGGACTTCGTGCCCTTGGAGTCAGAGAGCTGGCATATAAGCTAGTCTTTCTAGCGTGTTACGTTGCGCCAACAAATCCACGGGTGAGTCTGGAAAGAAAGTAGATGTAAAGGTATTGATGATTTCTGCTCTGTTTGGTTTTACTCCAAATTAGGGAGCGGGAATGGGTAAAGCTTTAAATATGTGTATGTACCACCTTCCTGTGCTTTCATCTGTCTTTATGTTCTGATTGGATTTATACAGCAAGTTTTTTTTTCTTTATTGTTTGCAGCATTTTTCACAGATGTGTATTTTAAAATGTTTTCCCTTCATTCTGAAGAGCTAACTGGTCCATTTGTTTCCATTCAGCTTTCCTCCATTTCTGCAGCACGTCCTTTTCCTCCAGGACATCCTATTGCTTCATTTTGTCTCAGAGAAACCAATGATTCTTCTTGTTCCCTCTGGTTTATCACATAACGTCTTGGGATGTTAGTGAAACATAGCCAGTATTACTTATTATGGCTGGGTTTTGGTATGGTTTTTAATCTAGAATTCTGCCAGCAGCTTCATGCCCACATAGGATAAAAATGGCATCTGTTATTTTCTGAGTCTAGAAGTTTCCTACCTTATTTCAGAGTAGTGAAAGACTTTATAAATTGGAGGTAATGAAGACTGCTTACAAAAGGAAATTTTAGCCGAAGGAAGCTAATTTCTTCTTAAACTCTGGACAAGTATCTCTCTTGGGTTTTTCTTACCAACTGAAGCTACACTCCATTGAATGTGGCCCCTAGGAACTTTTCTGTTGGTTTTTAAAGGTATAAGGTGATGAGCTTCTTAGCCTCAAGTCGGCTTTTCTGAATAATCCGCTTTTCTGAATGTGTTCCTCCCATTCAACTTACAGAGCAAGGTTTTGTAACCTCTTCTCTAGTACTCGCATCCAGTAGTGACCATGTTGTTACTTTTTGTTTATTTTATTGTTATTTGCTGTGTTTAGTTTGGTGGAAAAGAGCTCCGAGACGAAGAACAGACTGCGGAAAGCATTAAAAACCAAATGTCTGTGAAAGAGTGGGAAAAGGTTTTTGAAATGAGCCAAGATAAGAACCTTTACCATAATTTGTGCACCAGCCTCTTCCCCACTATCCATGGTAAGAGTCTGGTTGTTGCCTCAGAGAGGGAGGATTTCACTTGTGAAAGTATTATTTTTGCTAAGTGTGTGGTGCCGTTTTGGGAAAGCTTGGAAACCCTATGCCAAGCACCACAAACTCTCCCCTCCAGCACTAGAAAAGGAGAGTTTATTTCCTAAGTACTTGCTCTGTTAAATCATTAAGGCCTGCAAGACGAGTCAGAATGGTTGGTTTTGTTGTTGGGTCATTTGCTAATAAACCCTACAGCTGACAGCTGGATGTAAACTCTATTTGAGACTGGCTTCCTTCAAAAGATTTCAAAGTTCCAAATCTTTGTATGCTGTTGTACGTGCATGTGTGTGCATGTAGTTGTTGCTGCCTCAGAGCTACTCTAAGAATTTGTGTTGGTTGTGTCTGAAAAGTTTGATCGGCTGAGTTAGGTGCATATTCTGAGCCACAGTAGCATAAAGGAATTCAGCTGCTTTCCCAGTTATTTTTCCTGAAACTGTATCAAGCACATAAATGCAGTTTGGTAGATGTTTAGCAATTAGATAAATTCTGAGCGAATGTGCCTAAATGCTCTAAAGTTCCGGTGGGCTGAAGTTTTTTGTTTTGTTTTGTTTTGTTTTTTAAATAGGAAAAATGTGGTGTTTTCTCTGTATTTTTAGTCAATTGTCTTTTGTGGGGCAGGTAATGATGAAGTGAAACGTGGGGTCCTGCTGATGCTTTTTGGAGGAGTTCCTAAAACCACTTCAGAAGGCACTTCCTTACGTGGGGACATCAATGTTTGTGTTGTTGGTGATCCAAGTACAGCCAAGAGTCAATTTCTGAAGTAAGCATCTCATTAAAACTCAGTATTTAAATACTGTCCAGTGTGACTAGAGCTATAAATGTGTACCTTGCCTTTTCTATGTTAAGTGGAGGAAAGGGAAGTAAAATATTTAAGAATATTTTCCAGGAATTGTTTGGATATGGTTGAAGTATTTGAACAGGGATAAAGCAAGCTCAACAATCCCCTGTGGTACTAGCAAAGGATGAATTAAGACTTTTTATTCTTTAGGTAGTTATGAACTTATGGATTTCCAAATATTTTCAAAAGACATTGAATATTAAAAATACAGAAAATTATATCACATCTTAAAATATCAAAGATAGATGAAATAATATTTGGTTGATTGGGTTTTTTTCTCCTATTTTTAGCTTAATCTGAATTGATAGATCGCAACACTTTGGACAGATAGACAACTAGTAGCCCTGAAAAATAATTATTAATTAGTTATGTTTTATGCTACATCTTTTACTGTAATGTTTTTAATGGGAAATTCTATTTTATCACGTTGTTCGTTTGCCTCACCATCCCTTTCCCTGAAGCTGAGGTCGTTGCAGCATACCCTGCAACTCAGAAGTGTAGAGGCACCACAGGAGCTGCCTTAAGCTGCCTGTGGTCAGTCTCACAGATTCCTCCGATGAAGCCATTTGTTCCCTCACGCTGACATTTGCCTGACCTGTAAGGAGCTGGGTTAGCTTGTGGAGTCGGCAGAAAACTTGTGGGAGGAGGTCTGGATTACTTTTTCTGCTGGTGTAACCAGGGGTTAGTAACAGACCTGTGACAGACAGCACTTAGGTAAGGACTGGTTTCCAAGACCTGCTCAAGCATCGTTAGAGGTGTGAGGGCTTACTGAAATTTAATTGCTTCCTGAAGGAAGGATGAGTGTGAAGCCTGAGAGGTTGAAAGCAGCACTGTGTTACAGTTAGCTTGTTTCTGCACTGTTTAATCTGACTTTTTAGAATCATAGAGTCATTTATGTTGGAAAAGACCTTTAAGATTATTGAGTCCAACTGTTAAGGTAGCAATGCCAGGCCCACCACCAGACCATGTCCCAGAGCACCACATCTACATATCTTTTAAATACCTCCAGGGATGGTGACGCCACCACGTCCTTGGGCAGCCTGTTCCAGTGCTTCACAACCCTTTTGGTGAAGAAGTTTTTCCTAATGTCCAATCTAAACCTCCCTTGGCACGACTTGAGGCCATCTCCTCTTGTCCCTTCACTTGTTCCTTGGGAGAAGAGACTTGCTTTCAGAGAGCAGTAAGGTCAGCCTCCTCTCTTCCAGACTGAACAACCCCAGCTCCCTCAGCCGCTGCTCATGAGATTCTTGTTCTCGAGACCTTTCACCAGCTTTGTTGCCCTTCTTTGGACACACTCCAGCACCTCAGTGTCATTCTTGTCATGAGAGGCCCAAAACTGGATTTGAGGTGCAGCCTCACCAGTGCTGCGTACAGGGGGACAATCCCCGCCCTGCTCCTGCTGGTCACACCGTTCCTGATCCAGGCCAGGATGCCATTGGCCTTCTTGGACACCCAGGCACACTGCTGGCTCAGGTTCAGCCGGCTATTTTTAACTTTGTTCCTCCCTATTCTTTCTCTCCACAGGCATGTGGATGAGTTCAGTCCTCGTGCTGTTTACACCAGCGGAAAAGCCTCCAGTGCTGCTGGTCTGACGGCGGCTGTTGTGAAAGATGAAGAGTCTCATGAATTTGTCATTGAAGCTGGAGCACTGATGCTGGCAGATAATGTGAGTCCAGGAACTAGAGAGCTTCCTGCATCCCTGGGATGGTTTTGATTCCTGGCCCCAAATTATCTTAGTGATACTTCTTTTCTAAAGAGCGATTGAATTTGTCTGCCTTACTGTGTTTTATTCTTCCACTGCAGGGGGTTTGTTGCATTGATGAGTTTGACAAAATGGATGTGCGGGATCAAGTAGCCATTCATGAGGCAATGGAGCAGCAAACTATATCCATTACTAAAGCGGGAGTAAAGGTAGCTTGCGCTGTTCCTCTGGTTGTGTAGTGTGTTCGATCACCTGGCTGCTTGTTACATGTACTGATGTCGTGTCATCTGCCAGATTTTCATCTCGGCTCTTCAGCTTCCTCACAGTGTCAAGACAGACATCCCTTGCCTCTAGAGTTTTTTGTGCCACATGCCCCCCAAAAAATGAGAAATGTTACTGAACGGGAGAAAGAGATAGCATTGGACAGGAAACGGAAAATAGGAAAAGCCCAGCCTTGAAGTAAACCCAGAGGAGGATCCAGATTGGTGTGTGAATGTAGAAGTGTGTATTTGCACTGTTAAAAACAAGGCGTTGTGAAAAGCAGTTTAAGGACTTGTTTCAATATTGTTGGCAGTGTTAAAATACTAGTTGTCAGACTGTGTCTTGGGGCAGAGACCTGGCTAGAAAGCGCTGATTAGAAGAGTTTGGGGTCTTTTGAGGAGTGGTTGTTAAATACCGCCATTGAAACGGCATCTGAAAGATGAGTTGCTTTAGCAAGTGGTCACAGATACAATTTTTTTTTTTTAAAATTTGTATTTTTCTGTTTTGTTTTTTTTTCATTGCCAGGCTACCCTGAATGCCAGGACCTCCATTTTGGCTGCAGCAAACCCGGTTGGTGGGCGCTATGACAGATCCAAGTCACTGAAACAGAATATAAACCTGTCAGCTCCCATCATGTCTCGCTTTGATCTCTTCTTCATCCTTGTGGATGAGTGTAATGAGGTAATTCTAAGGAGCTGTGGAATCATTTACATCAGAAAAGACCTCTGGAGGTCTCTACTCTAGCTTCCTGGTCAAAGCAGATCATTGAGAACAGGTTGCCATGACTTTGACCTGATGCATTTTGAGTGTCTCCAAGGGTGGATATTCTGCAGCCTCTCAAGGCCCCTGCTGCAACTCTCAAGCTTTTTAGTAATAACTTTTATATCTAATCAGATTTTCTCCTGGTTCAGTTTCTGTTGGTTGCCTCCTGTCAATCTGTACTTTTAAGAACGATCTGGTTCCATCACATCTGTACTTGCCAATGAGGCAGCTGCTCTCCTTACAAGCTGAATAGACCCATCTCTTTCAGCCTCTCCTCATACATCTTGTGCTCCTGTCCTCTGACCATCTTGGTGGCCCTGATGATCTCACGAGCTGATCTCATATCTTCTGCTTTTCTTCTGTCTGCAAACCTGGAGGCTGGCAGTACGAATCTGAGCACGCTGCTCAATACAAGGATTCTGCCTTTTCATCTTGTTGTGCTTTGACCTGCAAACTTAAGCACCGTTAGTCATTTTTACAAATCGGTGGTTACTAAGGCTGAGACTGCCACTACCTGTCTATGTGGTGTTTGCCTTGGGAACACATGAGACACAGAGATTAATGATGGTTCGTTGCTATTCTGTTTTGTTCAGAGTGAGGATCTAACTGAAAAGGGACTCATGAAAGAGCCAGAGTAGGCTGAAAAGGAAGAAGGCAGTTCCCACGCTGCGGAGTGCTGCTTCCTACCTCTTCTGTGGCTAGCTTGTAACCCAGGAGAGTTCCAAAGGGTTATAAATCCTAAAACTGCCTTTGATCCCCTCTCTAGTGTGTTTCCTTGTATTAAAACCTCCCGGATCCTCTGGCAGAGAGTCTGGCTTCTGGAAAGACTAATTCTGCCATGAGGAGTGGGGAGGGAGGAAGGAGGGGAATGGGAAGGAAGAGTATAGCTGTTGTTTTGATGTTTGGCTGCTGTTGTGAAAGTGATCTGATGGCAATATCATCCCAGGTCACAGATTACGCCATTGCCCGACGCATAGTGGATCTGCATTCCAGAGTCGAAGAATCTGTTGATCGTGTCTATTCATTAGATGATATCAGAAGATACCTGCTGTTTGCCAGACAGTTTAAACCAAAGGTAAATCTACTTTCCTAAAAAATTGTTCTTTGTGAGGGGGTCCAAAGGAGCGGTCACTCTGTAGCATACTTTATTCTGGCAAATGAAAAGACACTTTGTCTAGGGTTATCTCAAGAGAGGAGCTGTAAGTTCAGTTATTATCTAAACCCAGCATATTTTGGAGCCTTGATCTCCAGGAACCCAGCCAGCCCAGGTGAGACTATATCTTAGCTGCTTTGGTGGCAGTTTTTAACTTCTGTCTAGAACGACTGAGGAGTCATTTCGCAGCTTTCTTTGTACCTCAAGGTCAGGCGTTATTCAACATGGCTACTGCAGAGATTTTTTTATTGTATTGACTTGCTGCTTAATCAAGCACTTTGTTTGTCTTTGTTTTCAAAGGGTATTGTTCATTGATATTTCATTGTTTTCTTTGTGGTAAAATACAGAACATGGGAAACTGCTCTAAGTACAAATTTTTGTGGTCTGTCCAAGTAGCAGCTTGGCTGTGCTGGGTGTGTTAGATTTTTCAAAAGTTCTTCTAATGGAGTTCTCAAATGGAAGGAGAGGACACCCTCCCTTACAAAGTTTTGAAAAGTCCCATTTCGTTTCCATGTCATGAGGAGCTTGTTTTCCAGCTGTGTCTGTGTATGTGCAGACTTGGATTAAAAAGCGTGTACACAAAGCTGCAGTCAGAGATAGTATGTGGTGTGTGTGCTTGTGTGTGGGTCTGCATGCACAGGGAAAGGTAAGTAAACATAGAACAATCTAGTATGGACACACATGAATTATGCCTGGAGGCAAGAAAAATAGAATTTGTTAAATACCTGCTGTAAAATAATTATGTGTCAATGTACTTGTAATATTGTTACTGTAATTATTACAGTAAAATTATAATATGATTGTCACTATATTTACATATAGTATGCGTGGTAGTATAGAATATTTCAGAGAAAAGCAGTAGCTGGTAGAGAATAGTCTTTGAACTGCTGATCTAAGACAAGAAGCATAAACTTTTAAGACTTCTAACATGGCAAACTGTCGTGCTGTCTTATGTCACAAAGATATCTAAGGAGTCGGAGGACTTTATAGTGGAGCAGTATAAGCGACTACGGCAGCGTGATGGCTCTGGAGTGACAAAGTCGTCCTGGAGGATCACAGTGCGACAGCTGGAAAGCATGATTCGGCTGTCGGAAGCTATGGCCCGTATGCACTGCTGTGATGAGGTATCAGGTTTTGGATGAAGGGTTTTATAAATGTTCATATGAATGTTGTAGGAGTTCTGGCTTTGATATTTGACTATGGTGTTGTACATATTTAAATCCCATGGGTGAGGAGGAGAGCCTGGATCATGTTTTCACTTGTGATGTGGCCATACTCAATCTGAATTTGTATGCCAAAGATACTGTGTTTAAGGTATGCCTTGTACAGCTGAGATCAGTTGGTCCAAACTAAGAACGTGCTTTTTTTTCTTTTTTTGCATTGCAGTCATATCAGCATTCTCAGCCTGTTACCTGTCAAATCGTGACAGGTGGGAAGAGCTATCATCTACTGGCATCAGCCAGGGCTGTTGGTAGTGTCTCTCCTAATCGTGTGCCATCTGTAATCTCTCACAGCTCTCTTCCATCTGCAATCTAAAAAGCCAAAGTTCATCAAAGTATCTGAAGCTCCCTAAGAGCACCTGTACTTGTGATCTGAGCTCCTCCTCACGTCAGCCCATACTGCAATGTATATTGTGTTATGGCTGTTAACCATACTATGGCTACTGTCCATCTAGTCTCTGCTTTAAAACTCAGCAGGCCTTTTGAAAAGTTGATTAGGGGTTATGTGACACATGCTGTGGTAGAAACTTGCTCACTGCTTGTGTAAGAGGGAAACACATTGAGTTCTTTTTAATTACATTCACCTCCGTTAAAACGGATAGCTTTTAGCTTATAGCTCAGCTGGAGATGATTTTTCCAATTTTTGCTTTTCAGTTTCAGAGGAGACTTATTAATTATGGTTTTTTTCGTATTGTTCCTGTTCAGACCATTTTCTTTCATGTTTCTTTCTCCACTGATCTTTCTTCAAAATGTTCTCAGCTTAAATAAAAAATTTATCGACTCCACATGATCACTAAAGCCTGAAAGATCTGTCAGGCTATTTATTCCCTCCATAACCTTATGTGAACTCGGAGTACTTGTAGTGGGGTGTAGTCTGACTTGCAGTCTTTACTGCTTAGGGTTACTCAGTTTAGATGGGCAGAAAGACCCTTTGTCAGAGTCAGAGGTGAGTTTCTGAAAACTATTGGGGAAAAAAAATCTTTTAACACTGGAATAGCCACCATGTCTATTTAATACATTAATACAATAATGGGTTTTTTAATCTTCCCCAGGTTCACCCGAAACATGTGAAGGAGGCTTTCAGGCTTTTAAATAAGTCCATCATTAGAGTTGAGACTCCTGATATCAATTTAGACCAAGATGATGAACAGCAAATGGAGGATCAAGAAGACGAAGATGGAGTCAATGGTAAATTACTTGTAGAGAATTTTTTCAAGGAGGAAAGTGTTTGCAGCTTTCACAGCTTTCCTCATTCGAGTATATATTTCTCTTCAGCATCTCACCTATTTCTTGTCTAGTAATGTCAAGGAGTCTTGACTCCTATTCTTAACTGTCTTACATCTTCAGCTTCCATGTGGGTCCACTCACCTGGTTGGTCAATGCAGCACTTTTCAGGAGCCCAGGAGTGTTAAACGGTTAAAAGATGTTACAAATTTAAACCTGGGCATGTGTCCATACAGGTGAGGCAGAAGCTCCAGCTGGAGTTAATGGTCTTGTGAATGGGATCAACAGCCATTCTGAGGATGTGAACAAGGATGCTGCACCAAAAGCTTCTCTTAGACTGGGCTTCTCTGAATATCGACGAATTTCTAATCTCCTGGTGCTGCACCTCAGGAAAGCAGAGGAAGGTAAGAATTTGTTGATTAAAATGATGGCAGACCCTCAGTTCAGGAAGCAACTGCTATGAGATCTCATGCTGTTGTACTTGGGATTTTCACTCCTGCTTAGATGTGAAACCTGGTAGGTTAGGGGTGAACCCGCACACATGCGGCTGTACTACATCTGGTGATGCAAATAAGAATTCTTGGGCTTTCTAGCTCTGGTATCTTAGTAATTTGTCAGAACCTGTTGAGGAGCATGTCAGCAGAGCAGATACAGAAAAGGATTTGTAGCATATGCTGGTTTAACCCAACCAGAAGAGTCATCAGCAATGACAAGTGTAGCAAGAGTTTTAATGTGTGCCAGCATCCGCAGCCAAAAGCATGTATTTAACCAGTTTGTGCCAAGTGGCTGCATCCTTCCTTGGGGAAATGAAGTATTGCAGTTGCAGTGAGGCTACTCCTGTAATGAAATGCAGCAGTTATCTCATAGCGTGTACCAAGGCTATGAAGTTTTTGGAAGGGTATGGAGACTACAATAGCTGTTCAAAATGCTGAGTACATGTAGAAGGATGACTCCTCAGCCTTGTGTGACAGTGATTTTTTTTTTTTTCCCTAACTTAGAGGAAAGTTGCATGAGTCCTTAGGACGACTGCTTATTCTTGAAGCTGAAGGCTGATGTGATTGCTAAGCTACTCCTTTGATTTGTAAGACACTTGGATACATAGAACGGAAAGCTTCAATTCTTAAGTATCTCCAATTAAACCACGATGCAACAGCCTCATGTACAAAACGTGGCAATTTAAGAAACATAAGAAAGTCTGATGACTTTTAAACACCTTAACAAGCATGTTTCTTTCTTAAACATTGTAAATGTTAACATATAAATCCTTTTCTCTTATGATTTGAGTGGTATCTTACTGCTGATGTGTTTATGTAAATTTTTTCTTTGCAGAAGAGGACGATTCATCATTAAAGAAGAGTGAACTTATTAATTGGTATCTAAAGGAAATTGAATCCGAAATAGAATCTGAAGAAGATCTAATAAATAAAAAGAAGATCATAGAGAGAGTCATTCACCGACTTACACATTATGTGCGTTTAGAGATGAGTGGATAGTGAAAAACGGTTTTAACTTAAGTAATGCAATGATTCATTTTTAACGAATATGTTCCTAGTTTGAGAAATATGTTTTGTGCTTCTGTATTATTGACTGATGCAGTATAAACGCCTTCTTTGTTTAGTACCTCTTAAAAATAATTGTAGAGAAAACACTGAAATAAATTAGGGATGTGTATAAGTAAAAGTTCAAAGTGCCATATTAAGTTCAAAGCACCGTACTATGTCCCTATAGAATTATAAGTGATAATTTTCTGTATTTCTGTAGTGTTAGTTCTACAAGAGGATACAGAAATACAAACAACCCTTTATTGAATGGATAGCTTTAAGTGCACTAGGGCAGTTTGGAAGAAAAGTTAGAAAATACAAAATACTTCTCACTTTTAAAGGCACGAAAGCACTAGATTGAAGTGTTCCCAGACAGCATACAACATGGGAGAGGTTTCCAGTGAACATAATTGTTAAGATTAGGAAGCCGTTAAAGAGTGAGTCTACAATTAAAAGAGTTAAATAATTCATCCATAAGAGGTACTACCAGTATAAAAAAGGAGATACCTTCCAAAAAGTACAAACCAACCTTTCTGTTCTTGTTTGAATACAAATTTTTGTCTGTTGCAGGACCACATTCTGATAGAACTATCCCAGTCAGGACTGAAGGGATCAAGCGAAGAGGAGACTTTTGATGAAGACCCATACCTGGTCGTCAACCCAAACTATCTGCTGGAGGACTAAGGGCTGAGAGCGAGGCTGTAGAGCTGGCTAGTTACATGTTTGAAAATACGTTTTTTTTTCTTGCAAGCGTCGCTATACAGCTAACATCTTACATTCTACAAATGCTTTACCTGTGGAATGCAGCAATGTGCCGTCAGTAATAAGTGATTGCTCATTTACACTGAGCGTCCCTGCAAAGTTTTTAAAGAAATTACACACTTAATATATTAGTTTTGTTACTAATTCTGGGTTTCGATGCTATCATCCAGATGCAGAGAAGAATCATTCAACAGCTCTTTTCAGCACCAAGCTATGGAGATGCTTCTTTTTAAATGAAAGACATTTTTCATCATTGTTCTGTTGTATTTAGTAGAAGAATTTTTATGCTATAGGTTTTTACTGTTTTTTCTCATTAACATAAATAAAATTTCATTAAATGTCTGAAGGTGTCCAAGGGTGGATTTATTGTGACTCTTGTATGGGGTTGCTATCTTCTATTCCTATGCTTTGAGGCTGAAAAAATAGTGATCTAAATGTTTAATGTCTTAAGAAAGATTAAATTTCCTGGATGACAGATGCTGTTTTTTAAGAAGTTTTTTTTAACTTCCAGTAATGGATGATAAGAAAGTTTGTTTACTTCCCTTTTTTTAGATGGATCAAAGATTTGTATGCTCCTGTTGAATATGTAAAATAGAAAATTGAAAATAGCCAAGGGTGAAGGAAAGCTTTAGGTCAGGAGGCCAGAAACCCCCATCTGAATGTCTTGACTTGTAAGTGAATTGCAATCTGCTATTTATGATGGATTTTTAAGACTGTATTTGTAAACTTGTTCGTAGATCTTTCTGTAAGAAAATTTTACTTAAATTTCTGTTCTCAGTTATTTGCTGTATGCTATGGAATTATTAAATAATCTATTAAGAATTAAAAATACCTGAATAACGGCCTTGTCAATCTGATACTAGCACCTAAGAAACATTTGGAATAGCGTGAAAGGTACTAAAGCTATATATGTTTAAGTATAAGTAGCGCGAAGTAAGTGTTTCTGAAGCTGGTCTAGAAATTGAGCTTGTTTCTAAGACAGTTGTCTTTTTTCCTGTTGGCTCCTCCCAGCTTTAGAGAGATATGTCTTGGTCTAAGTGTATCATTACAGATAACAGTTATATTTATAGAATGGATCATAAATATTTGTCACCAACAACACTGCAGTATCACTGGGCACTAACTCTACCTGCAGTAACTTCTCTCCCCTAATTTCTTTCATAAACTGCACCTGGTAAATGCTATATATTTCCTTAAAAATTGTCACCTGCCTACAACAGCAGTTTAATTTTATTCTGTTTTGTTCATAATTTACTTTCAGAATAAGGACAGGAGGATGTTTGTACCTCATTTTGTGTTCCCTCCTCACCCCCCAAATCTCTGTTTGGTAATAAATTTTTTTTCACATGGAGAAAACTTGGTTTTCTGCTTCTCCTTCCCCAGTTCTATATGCTGCACAGGGCAGGAGGGATGTTCTTTCTGGATTGACACTGCTCTACTGAAAAATAGGCAGCAGGTGGTGCTATAAAGCTCCTCTTCAAATATCAGAGTGGGGGGGGGGAAAAAAAGTAGTTGCTTAGTTGCTCAGAACAGCAAGCACCACGTTTCAACAAGTTTTTCAAGGCTTCCTAAAGAAAAAATGGTCGCTTGGGAATCAAACAGGATCAAAGTACACAAATTACAATCCCCGTGAGAGCTATAAAATTTGTTGTTTGAGTAACAGCAAATGCCGAGAGGCATTTTCTGCTGTAACTTACAAAGATAATATTGCTTGACAGAGCAGGAAGTTGCCCAGGTGCTTGCAGGTATGCTTTAGACAAAAAGCTGGTTATTAGAGGAAATAAACTTAGAGATGGAATTGACTTTTCAATATAGTTATGTAGAATTTTGTGTTTAGTTAATCTAAACGTGTTCTGTGTTTTCAGCAGCACAGACAGCAGTTTCGGGTACATGTTCTCAGCTTTTCCCTTTTGTCGTATTTGGATGCAGAACAGTTGAGCTGTCTCTTCCCTGCAGCAGTTCAGGTCTGTGTGTGTCCACCCTGCTGAGAGTGTGTGTTCTCAAGGCTGAAGCGAGGAGTACTTTGGAAAGCAATAAAATTAGACTGTTCAAATTCCTCTGTGTGAGGATCCACCTTGCTGCTGCTGCTGCCTGAATTCACATAACAACTGCTTTTCTAAGTGGGTAAGACACCACAGCTCAGATTTCCTTCGTGCACCCAGGAATTATAGCACGAATGTGCCTCTTGCTGACCTGCCCACCCTGAGCCCTGGTGGCTTCCAGCCCCAGCAATGCAGATAACTCTTCTTATGCTCTGCAGCCAGAGCTGTGCCAATGTTCTTTTTGAGCCAAAAAAGGCCAAGTGGAGGTGAAAAACATTGCTTATTTATTTTATCTTCCTCTGAAATGGAGGCAGTATCAGCAAACATCGGTTGATGTTCAAGTGTAAAGGGGAAACTGAGCATCTCTGAAAGTTGTCTCCACGTAACCTTTCTCCAGCTGATTGTTGGACAGCGCTTTCATATTCGTGCATTTGTTTGTTCACCTATTGATTGAAAGTCTTGATTTGTTATCATTCTAGTGCCAGCTAGTTCTGGGAACATTTGTCTGTGTAATAGATAATTTCAGTTAAATATTACTTCTACTGTAATATAAGTAGTGTGGAATAACTGTTTCTGAAGCAAGTCCGGAAATGGAGCTGATTTGTAGAACAGTCATCTCCTTTCTGTTAGTCTCTCCCAGCCTTGGGATAGACAGGGAATTCATTCAGAATTTTATCGCCATTGCTGGGCCTCTACCCAGCGAGTCAGTAAGCAAATTGCATCGGCAGAACCAAGTCCTGCCCGAGGAACACCAGGGCCCTGCTGTGGCTGAAGCCCCCGATGACCCGTGCCAACAAGATCTTGTGGCTCCTGAGCTGCCCCAGTACTTCTCCCACCTCCACGAGATCGGGGTGACGCATTACAAAGTCTTCCTGCCGTGGGCAGGCGTTCTGCCGACGGGGGACGCCGGGGAGCCCGATGACACTCTGGTGCGGTGCTACCGGGAGCTGCTCGAGACCCTGGCTGCTGCGCACCTCAAGCCAGCGGTAGTTCTGCATCACCAGCGCATCCCTGGTGCCGTGGCCGCGCGGGCCATGGGTACGAAAGCCAAGGCTTTTGCTGACCTTTTTGTGGAATATGCAGAGTTCAGCTTCCGTGTTTTCGGGGACTTGGTTGATGTGTGGCTCACCTTCAGTGACCTGCCGGATGTCCTTGGGAGCTTGCCTTATGGTGACCCCCAGCACAGAGCCCAGGCCCTGGCTGCTGCTCACACAGCAGCTTACACCATCTACCACGAGAAGTACTCGCCAGCAGGTAAGGAGAACAGGGAGAGGGATTGGTTTTTATCGCTGTTTTTCCACAAATATTTTTCAATGGGGTTAAATGGCAACTGCCCCATGCAATCTATGTGAATATGTGATCAGTGCTCAGAATTACATGGAAATCCTCAAGTAACAGGGTCCTTCAAATCCCTCATTTTGATAATTGTTTTGTATAATTTATTGGTAATTGTATTTTTTTTAAAATTTTAACGAAAACACTTGGGCATAATGCGTATGTGTATTTGTACATATGTATATTTAGTCTTTTAAGCATCAGAGAGGTATGGAATAGCCTCCAGTTAATCTGAGGGGCAGAAACTAGTACTTCAAAATCACATTATGATACTTCTATATGCCTTTTTTTTTTCCTAAGAACTGTTGTCCACATGCTCTTGATTCAAAGACCAGCAGATGCCCCCTCAGTAAACAGTGGTCTCATACTGTTCGTATACCAAACCTTAAATATGTTGTATGATAAAAGTGAGATTGAGGAAGAATCCTTGGTTTCTGCCCAGTCATCTCATTTTTAGAGCCTTATTTCACTGTCATTGAAAATGGGGATTGCAATTGCTACTATTTCAGCTAAGAGAGGGAGATTATGCTGTCAGCCAGTGGTTGTGCTCCAGTCTCATGTCTGATGAGTCGGGGCTTTCTCATTAAGGCATGGTCTGTTCCCAAGGAATACAGATTTGGAGGTCCAGATCTAGCTGAAGAATCGGGTCAAATTCTTCTGTCAGCCTCTTTGCAAATGTACTGACAAAGTCCACTTAAACAAAAACTGATTGAAAATTACATTTCTCAGTTAATCAAAGGGAAAATATTTTATTTATCTTTGAGAAGTTAATCTAAAGTTAAATAAAGCAACATGAAACCAAATATTTACTTTTTAGTTTAAAATGAAAATTAATTATCAGTTAGAAATTATTTCAAAATTGTTCAAATCGAGTCTTATTCTATTTTTTTCTGTGTACAGAAAAAATGGTTTATGGCAAAGTCATAATAAGCTATTTTGTAGAGAGTAATATATTCTTCTGTGCCTCTTCCTGAACGACAGAGGTCTAAAAAGACTAAAAACTTCCTGAAATGTACCTCAAACCATGAAGAAACGGGGCACAAGAAGTCTCTTGAGAGATTATAATAGCATGAGGAAGTTTGCCGTGTCCTTTGTTTGACTTTCCTCATTGCAGACCTTGGGGTTTTAAAATAACTCAGTGTTAATTCTCCCTGGGTTACACAGAACAAGAAAATGTCACCTCTTCTGTGGTGAGTACCTGGGATTTTCTAAGCAGCTCTCCTCTTGGGTCTGCCTTCTTTGGGCTTGGAGTTTTTCTGTCCCAGGCAGACAACCAGTAGAGCTGGCTGGGTCATCGTTCTTTCGAAATTTTGATTAATTTATTTGTTTTAGTTCTTGCATTTGTCAGGATTACTTTGCAGTACGGTTCATGCTCTCTGGCAACAGTTCTTAAAAATTTCCTAGCTTCCCTCCCTCATCACCTGTCCCCCCAAATTTCCCAGGATCTCAGCAGCATCCAGCACAGAATGCATTTTTAAAAAATGACTGCAGAACCCCTACAAAGCATGAAATTAAAGAGATTACTTATAGTTATGCATGGGGTGGAAGGACATCCGCTGGACAGCTGTATTCAGATCCATCTGATTTTAAAATAATTGCAATGAACTGGAATTTTTTATTTGTCCATAACATACTAATAGACTTCCTCTCTTTTTTTGTTTTATTTCAAGGTGGAAAGATGTCTATTGCTTTAGGAGTGGATAATGTTTTGGATAGAGCTTCATCAGAATTGCTTTCAGCTTCTCTTCAGGTAACATGTTAATAGAGCTTATTTTCAAAATTATATAAATTTGATTTAACTTGATTTTTATGTCTGGGATCAAGTGACTTGTTGCAGGTTAAATAACATTTTAGCAAGTTGACCAATGGACCAATTTGGTAAATTTTAGTTATTTTTTACTCTGATCATATGAAACTTTCTGATTTTAAAAATGACTTCAGCATCCTTTCTTGGCTGGTAAGCACTGATGAAGATATATGGAGACGTTTGTTATCAAAATTGGCAATTCTAATAATGTATATGCTTAAATGACAAATCATCTGCAAAAAGTGTACCCATTGTTGTTTTCTTTGCAAGTCCACGTAACGCACCACCAAAGAAATAGATACTTTATTTTAAATAACTGTGATTTTAAAAAAAGGTTCTTATTATGTTAAAATACAGACTGAGCTGCACTAAAGATGATCTAGTTGCCCAGCAATGGCACAATGTGAGAAGATCTCTACAAAGACAGTGACGTCTCTTCTGTAAAGACCAAACTCTCTTAGTAGTTGTCTTCACCTAGAGCATGTTGATGCTGGGTACAGCAAACAGATAGTGCAGGTTTTTTTCCTTATATTCACAATCCTTCAAAATTTAGTAATAGCTTAAGCAGTGTTGTGGGCATGACATCTCAAGGACACGAGCAAGGTGTGGTTTGTAGGGAGGGGAAAAAAAGATATTAGATGAGCTGACTAACTAGAAGAAAACCTTGGATGGAAAAGGAAAGCTTGTCAGCATTTTTCTAACTTACATCAGCTGGTTTAATAAAATAATATGATCTATTTGCTTGAACTTAAGTCTTACGGCGGAATAACACTTGTAGTTTGGAATGATTAAAGATTTCTGAAGTGGACTTTCCGCCCAAAGGATTATTGATAAGGTTTACCTGAACCACACAGTTGCAAAGGTTTCTCTGTCTGGTTAATCATAGACTTCTTCAGTCCTACTAAAGAAAAAAACCCCTGTAAATCATTTATATTAAATTCATTAACTTCATAAGTTCATTTAGCTGTTTAAATTTTACTTTGTTTAGAAGGAGAGATACAAAATGCATTTTCCCACACAGTATCCACTTTGCATGCGTTATGTAGTCCAGAGGGCCCATATAGCTATATGACATCTGACTCCAGCAATGTATCTTTATCAAACGTTTCACCATTTGACATATTTTTAATGTAACACCTGCAAAAATATACATTTTACTCTAAGATAGTTGTTTCCCTTTTCTTGTTTCTAGGATTCGCTAGACTTTCTGTCTCTCAGCCTTGAGTACTGCTGTGGAAATGAAACAGATTTCTACAAGAAATTGAGTGAATTCCAGGTAACATCATGCACAATATAAAAATTATAGCAGCAGACAACAGTCCATAAATAGAAGGGGAATTTCACGTGTCTTGATGCATGTCTAAACAGTTCTGATTTGCTGTGTGAGCTCAGACCACAGCTACGCTAGGAAACAGCTGCACAGTGCTCTCTGCTGTTATTCTGACTAAGAAAACAGGTGCTGGAAAGTGCTGGAAAGGATCATCTCAGTCAATACTGGGTACTGATGAATTAACGGCTGGAATGGCATAGTTGTTTTGTCCAGGACTGAAAAACCTCTCTCACATTCTAAGTGTTCGAGAAGCTGTTAGGCTAAGACCTGTACACTAACAGAAACTATTTTATTTTGCCGTGGTGCTACCCAGCTTCACAACTCCTCATCAGCACAGGCAGTGGTGGAAACATTAAGGAGGATGAGTTTCTGAAGGAATTGGATCACGTGGCAGCAACAAAGTCAGCGATGCTATAGCCTTGTACCTGGTACTAAAGCTCTGGCAGTGAACTGCATTCTTTAAATCTGTAAGACAAGAGCCATCCAGCAGCTGAGGAGCAGAGCAAGGAGCTACCCACATGACTTTCTCTTCAGAGTCCCGGCATGCCATACTCTAAAAATCTGGATTGGGCCATTTATGGCAATAAATTCTTACTAAGTAAACTTTCAAAAAAGGACACAGTTCCTTGTGCCTTTTCAATGACAGGTCAAACACCAGAAGTTTCTGGGGTTCGTGCTTTGATTTGCGTTGGGCTTTTTTTGGATCAGAGGAAGGTAATGGGTGGTATTTAACATTTACTCTGTTGATTAATGAACTTAAGTCTGAAGAACTTTATCAGTGATTCTCAGTCTTCTAGGTATTCCCTATTCTGTGTTAAAGGCAACAAATGCCAAGAGCAAGGTTTTAATAGCTGGCTGATGCTTCCTTTTATACAAGTCTCTGATTTTTGTTTTGCAGAATGTCTGGAAGGACAGAGAGGTCTTGGTTTTTAGTCTAAAGTTCCTTGATTGTTTTTCCACGGAGGAGAATCCTTTCATATCAGTAGCTACCATTGTCACAGGTGAGTGATAGATTTCAAGGAGGAGAGTTTTTTAGCTAAGCTCTGCATGGCAAATTATAGAAGAAATTCAAAATAGTCTGGTACAGCACACTGCTATTAGATGAAGTAACTATATGGTTTCTTTCGTAGCCTTCTTGGAAAATTAAGGATGGATAGTGAGTGCTGAGAGAGGGGAAATGCTGGATTAACAGTTGGGCTTGATGACATTAAAAGTCTCTTCCAAGATAAATAGTTCTGTGATTCTGTGATAATTTTTTAACATTAGATTGTAAATATCTAATAAAACCTTAACATATTAGCTGTGACAAAAATAGCTTTTAGTTACGAAAAGCAAGTGGTTTCTAAAGGCATAATTGTCTTAACAAGTAGTATCGTGCAGTTCATCACATCTAAGTTGTGACTAAGTCCGTTGCTTCCCATTTGTTTGTCTTCAGCTATTTCTAAAGAAGGCTCACGTACGATTGGGTATGATGTTAATGAGCTCTTGGACTTCTCATCACCTCATGTTTTAAGGTACAGCTTTTGTCCCTTAAATCAGATACTGTAATAAAACCCTATCCTCTAAAAACCAATGTACAGGCAGACACAAGACAGTTTTAGTGGTAGAGTCTGCCGTTAGTTGCCAGAAGGGCTGGAGTGCCTTTCCGCTGAGCCCAGTCTCTGCTGTTACAGACAATCCTCTCTGCTTCTATTACAGGCAGTGCAATCCTATTCCACTCTGATTCTTGGTTCTCCACACTGCACATTCAAGCCAATAGTAACAACTACATTTTCCAAGCCTTCTGTTCTTGTCAAGAGCAAAACAGTTAGAAATAAATAAAATAAAATAAAATAACATAAAATAA
>NW_009702159.1:0-1337 GCF_000703405.1 Apaloderma vittatum
GAGAAGGCAGCTGAGATGGCGAGGAGGAGCTCCTGCTCTGCTTCTGGGGTACCTTTCAGATCTGCGGGAGCGGGAGGAGCGCGGAGAGCTGCTGCAGCCGCTGGTCTTCGTCGCCCTGGTCTTGTGCTCTGTCCTGCTGTACCTTCAGGTGTCTCTCATGGATCCGGGCTTTGTTAAGTCAGAAGAGGAAGTGAAGGTAGAGCCCTGCGAGTGGTGAGGGGATAAAATTATAGGCTTTTTTTTTTTTTGGTCAATCTGAAATAGTTCCTGTTGCACTTGGGACACAGGGGAACGTACCCAGGCCGTTGGCGATCAGGCCAGCCAGGCTGCAGTTCATGTTCTGTAAGAGCAGGAGGGTTCTGACCTGCCTTTGAGCGCATCTTCTGCACCAGGCGCCCGTTGTAAGGGCAGTTCCCCTTGCAGTGACACCGTGCCACGAGAGCGCGCAGCAGAAGCTGCAGTACAGCTTAGCAGTGGTTAGCGTAAAATAGGTCACGTATCCGTTCCGTAAGCGGTACAAGTGCAGAAAACCCGAATTGAACAGCAAGCTTGCAAAAAAGTGCTCTCTGCAGCTCGATGTTTATCGAACTGTTTATAGATTTGTTGCCCTCTCAGAGGATGCATGCACAAGTTACAGTGAGGTAACTAGAAATGCAAAGTTTTTGTAACTGAGAGGTAGTCTACTCCAGGTTCAGTGCCTTACCGTTTGTGTAGGACAAAAGCATTATCAATTTTAGTCATCCATCATTAATATAAATGTTGGTTGTGTTACAAGCAGGTAGCACTGCATGTGCTGAAGACATCATTATTGTGCTTGGAAGTGAAATCTAACCTTGTTTATTTCTGCCTCAGTGCAAACGTTCTTCCGATGGCTACAGCAGCCTGTTCTCTCTCACTGTACCTTAACTGTCTGCAGCTTCTGCAGGAATTCTAAGGAATGATTTTGTTTAACCTTCTTAATTATAGAGATAACCAGCACTGTGTAACTGTCAAGCGAAAAGATCCAGACAGCTCAGTTATGGCAAGACAACGACACCCAAAACCTCCGTTGTCACTCCCTGTTTTTTTGCAGGCAGGCAAGAGTGAAGAACAAACCATAGTGATACCCCAGGCTCCGAGTACCATTCAGATGCGGCGTTGTGGTTACTGCATGGTGAAGGTCGGCATCTGCAACACGCTAGAAAAGAATGAGATGAGCGCTTCGCAAGCTTGCATTTTTTGGCAACTTCTTTTTTTCGGCTGCTGTTGCTGATATGTTTCTGCACTCTCATTGCTGCTTAGTGGTTCGGAGCACGGCAGATCTGATGAATTCTGTCATAGGGTCACCTTCCTGCCGA
>NW_009702159.1:1368-24165 GCF_000703405.1 Apaloderma vittatum
AAACTCAACGTAAAAAGTTAAGTAAACTAGCAAATGGAGTTCAGATACAGCCCTGAACTGAAAAGTGATCCAGACAGATTTTGTAGCTCAAGGTGGAGTAGTGATGGAGATGGGCATATATGCGAGGCTTCCGAGTACCTGCTGGCTCACAGAAACAGGAATCATCTTTTGCTAAGGGAAAACTGTATTCTGCATTCTTACTGCCTTGTCAGTCAGGCCTTACAGTATTGTCAAAAAGGTTATTTTGAAGATATCTTGGTAGAAAAGCGGCTGAGCATGACATATAAGAACGGCTGGTACTTGTAAGCTTGTTTGGAGGCCTAAACCCAACAAAACATTAGTCTGAGTTGTAAAAGAGAGCTTGAGGGAAAAATTAGAGCAATTAAATTAGCTCTTAAAACAGTTTGTCTAAAGCCTAGAAGTGCTTTTTTTCAGAGTGATCCTTATCAGATTAATAAAATCAAGCATGATCCTAGCTTCCATGAATTCCTGAAGAATGTCTGAGGAGAGGTGAGCTTATTGCAAGAGGAAAAGCTGGGAAAACATACGTATGCTGCAGGGAACAAATCCTAGAAGGCACTACTTTTCTCAGCCGGATCTTTCATCTTTTCCTGGTACTCAAGCTGCTTTCCCGTGCAAGTATCTTGTATCCACTCAGAAGCAGAGACACTTCCCTCCTCTATGCAGTCCCGTAAAGATGTCCCATCCCTGCCACCTCCTTCAATAGCTGCAAAGTCCTACTTTCTCACTTCAATACTCTGCTTGTGCTTCCCAGAATAGACCGATTGGCTCTCCCTCCCTTCTTTGCACGCTGGACCTCCTATTAATGAGTAGATAGTACAGACATTGTATAGAGCAAAGTAGTGTGGGGGAGTTGTTTAATTTGAATCCCACTCATTTGGATCTGTATCAGGGGAATCACGAGCCCCTTTAGTTATCTTAGAAATGTTACGTTGTGCTGTTACCTCAAAATGCAGTGGTTTTGGGACAGCACTGCTGGGGAGGAAGACAGTATCACGTGATATTCTCCTCTACCAAACGGGGAGTCGAGCAGCAGTGGGCTGTTGCTAGTGTGTGTGTTTGGTTTTGTTTTGCAGCAACCGATGCGAGCCAAGCACTGCCAGTGGTGCCGACACTGCGTGCGGCGGTACGACCACCACTGTCCCTGGCTTGAGAACTGTGTAGGAGAGAGGAATCACCCCCTCTTCATAGTCTACTTGAGCGTGCAGCTTGTAGTTCTGCTGTGGGGAGGTCACGTTGCTTGGTAAGACCCAGAGTCAGCACTTTGACCTCGGAGATGGCTAAAAGTTCAGGTGCTCCTAGAGCCCCACAGGGTTTATGTAGAACAGAGCAGTGACTGGATTAGCTTTGGAGCTTCACCCTCTTTTGCATCCCAGAACCTGTTGATCTGCTGAGGGACAACATAGCTGGTCAGCAGTTGAGCAGAATCTGATAGTTTGTGTTTCATTGTTCATCTTTGTTTTAAGCTTGTATTAACAGAATTAACAACAGTACAAAACTAATTTTGCTTCAGTTCCTGTAATACAATCTTTGATTACAAATCCAAGTACTAGGTTGACTCACCTGATTCTGAGCTAGCTTCTGAGTCACTAGCGGTGCAGTCTTTGAAGTGTTTGTAGTATATGTACTCTCTGTAGTACATGATTATCAGAAGCTCACTAATTATGAATCAAACTTAAGCCAAGCAAACTTGACAACACATTTTTGTAACTAGTTCAACATCTCTGACTGTGAATTTATTCTCTTCGAATTGAAAGGTCAGGCCTCTACTTCGAACAGTCTTGGGACTGGCTGCAGCACAACATCTTCCTCCTTGTGTCCTTCCTCCTGATAGTCATATTCACCATCGTCGTCCTGCTGCTGCTTATTTCACAGCTCTATCTGATCTCATGCAACACCACCATGTGGGAATTCATGTCGCATCACCGCATCTCCTACCTGCGACATTCTGAGTTGGAGAATCCCTTTGACCAAGGGGTACTGCTCAATCTCTGGAGATTCTTCTGTTCACGCCACTTCACTGCATGGGAGAACATCTACTTTCACAGCAACAACGAGCCTGTCCAGCCAGAGCAGCACCAACCTGGTAGAGCGCCAACGCAGCTGCAGGCTGCCGAGTAAAGCTTTGCTAATGGAATCGCTGCTCTTTCCTTGCACAGAACTCTAGTACCTCGTGAACTATGCAACCTGTTCTTCCTGCAGATTGCACTTCAAGGATAGTCGGTTATTTTTTATGCATGAATAACACTGTTAAAGGCAAGAGGCTGGCTGGTTCTGGGAAAGCCGGCAGAGCTGATTTCTGGTCTAAGCAAAGGATCTCTCTAAATTTACACATCTTTCCGGAAGAGATGCAAGAGTAGTGTGAACATCCACGTTCACTTCTCTTCCCCAAAGTTTCCCTCTCCTTTTGCTGCCAGGGAACAGCAGCTATTGCAGACAAAACCATCTAGAATCAACGTGGCCTTTCTTCAACATAGTTCTCACTGTGAGAATCGCAGTGCCTTTTGTTGGCAGTGTTGGGCACATAACAGAAATATTTGAGTAAATATTTGGCCAGTCAAAAGCAAATTTCATTTTTGACCACATCTCAACCTAATGCTTTTCACCAAGATCCGAGGCTTAGTAGTGTTAATGTGCACGAAACAGCTGCAAGGCACCAAATGCAGCTTATGGGATAAATAGTCTGTACTTGGATGCCCTGACCAGCTTTCTAACAGTTTATTCTTTAAGTTCGTGGTGCTGTTAACAATTCACAGGCTAGTTTGCGTCAAGTCAGCAAAGAACGATGCCATCCTCTGTCTTTGGACAGAAAAATAATACCTACTGAATTATTTCTGCAGATAACTTCATGCTCAGGCCTTTCCTGTAGCTTGTGGCGAGAGAACCAGTAGCAGAGGTGGGTACTTCTTGCCTAGCTCAAGTAACACTGTTGGTAATACTACTACCTCAACTTACTAGTAAAACTTTAATAAAAATACAAAATTTTAGTGCAACGGGGAAGACTCTGGGTCCTGTTTCTGTCACGAAGAGGAGGGGGTGCTGATAGCGTTCTAGGCTAGAAGCAAGCTTCCTTGTTCTCCATTGTCGTAAAAGGTCATAACTCGGGTTTCCCTGAGGAACTTAAAGGAAGTTTGGAGATGACCAATTTTAGCTTTAAAAACAGAAGAGGCTGTGGTATGAATTTTAGTCCTGACCTTTTTCTGTTTAAAAAAGAAAACCAAAACCATATCACCATAACAAAACCTTAGTTTAAATTATTTTGTGCCTTAATTGCCTTGGCTCAAGAATTAACACCAGCTCAAGAACACATCGGGCAAGCTGCTAGGATGCGCTCAGGGTTTAAAGTTGATGAGCACTCAGGAAAGGACAGTGCAGTCACCATTTTTTTTACCAGTTTCAGAGTTTGTGTGCATTCTGGTTTGTTCAGGGTAGAAACTCCTATCACAGAGAGATCACAACACTAAGAATTGGTTTTGCAACGATCACATACCACGCAGAAAGGATTCTGCAGTTATTCGTGTCAGTGAGGTGCACAGGGCTTGTCTGCCACACAACAATTTCTGGTTCTTCAGTTATCAAAAATTTATCAGCAGGTTCTACAGCTCAAAACACACAGTTTTTCTCTGTTCAGTAACTATTTTTAAAATGCACCAGGATGATAATTTATTGTCTTTTTAACTCTACTGTAAACTATAAATTAAAATATGTGAAATATGCTTTTGTGGTTCTTTATGCCTGTCTCTTTGAATCCAAGTTCTAGATTTCAGCCATGCTAACAGGCCGCTGTGCTCCTTACCTCTGTACAGAGGCCACGGCCTTAAGAAAAGTCACAAAACCCATTGCAGGGGCTGACAGCAAGTCAACCATTACTATTCAAACAAGGGTGAGGAAAATATGTCCTGCTTCAAACAGACCACTGTGCTGCAAGGCAGAGCAGGAGGTTGGAAGGATATTTGTACGTGGGAATTTTCTGAAGCATTTATACTTGGCTCTGAAAAGAGGATATCTAGGATCAGTGCAAATTATTTCTGTTTTATACAAACATACTTCTTACCTCTGAATTCTGAAGCACTTAGACCAGCTTTGATTTAATAATGACTCATTAGCTGCACCTGAACTTTATCTCCAGATGTAGCACAACGGCGTTAGTTCAACTTCTGTCTACCTCTCCTGAAGACAGACTGGAAGAGTAATAGCTGTATGTCCCTACCTTCATCGGCGTGATGCTTCATCTCTTGATACTCTTCCTTTTTTTTTGCCCAACAAGCTAATATTATGAATTTAGGAGAAGAAAATGTATCCTGACAAGTATAATCACAAGATGTGTTACCAGGCAAATAAAATTACCTTTAAGTTACCAATTTTCCAACGTTAACGTTGTTATTTAGCTACCCCAAAAAAACTACAGGATATACACATTGATAAAATCTCCAGAGAGACAACTTGACTGCAGTCATTCGTATGAGACAGCTGATGACACCACGCAATATATACCCAGACGGCTTGAGTGAGAGGGAAGGAAGAAAGAAAATATTACTATTGACATTTACAGTGAAAAATAAAATCCTGCCTGTTGAACAGAATGTGGTTAGCCCTGATCTGAAACACTCGGCTAACACAAAGGAGATGAACACCTGAAATTTCATTATAAGGAAAGGTATCTTTATTAAAAAAAAAAAATAGTATGTGCAAAGCTTTTGCTTTTTTATATCATTAAAAACAACAGCTAAGATTTAGCATCCTCAGAGAAATAGAAAGAGACTCATTTTCCTTTAGATAGATTACCTGGACTGTTATCAAACCCAAACATCATTGTTTTGGTTGTGTTAAAATCTATTGCTTCTCTGGCACACACATCGTTATGAGTGGGAAAGGGCATAAAATCGTTACAAAGAGGGAATGCTGCATATCTTCTCTTTCTAATCACTGAGAAGTGGCCATTCCCCGTGCTACTATACAACATTAAAAAAGCTGGGCTACTTACTTAGGCTTTTTGCAAAGAGTAACCTGGGCCATAGAGTTTGTTTGATTCAATCCAGCTTAAATTCCAAATTTCCATCTATATTCAATGGCAGCAGAAGATATATTCAGTCCAGTATTAATTAATCCTTAGAGATAATTGACATCTGGTATCCCTCCAACAAGTGAGGCTGAAAAAACCGCAGTAGGTTAAACTCAGCGTGCAGGGCACTCTCATCCTGGGCTCATCAGCACTACCAGTTCTACAGATTCTGTTGACTTTTCCACTGCCCATGCCAAGTCCTCTCTACACCATTAGCAAGGTGCTAACAGTCTGTCTGCGTTTCTTACAGCACAGGAATCAAACATCTAAAAGGTGTCTGGAGACAAAGTCAAAGTCCTTGAAGACGGTCTGCTCCTTACGTGTTAGGAAAGCCGTCTCCTCTGGAGGAGTAAGGATGGGCTTTTGTGACGTAAACTCCTCGTCAAAGTTGCTAATGTCAGTCGGATCTCTTAAAGTAGGCACAAAAGGGGGCTTCAGAGTCCTGGTGAACAAGGCATCCCAGTCAATTTCCTGTAAGAGAGGGGAGTGAACAGGCCAGACTGACGTTAAGGTTATTTACGAAATGTGAAAGTAAGAGGGAGGATTGCAGCTTCCCTTCCAGGTTATTTGCAACCTGTCTTATTTCAGAGAAAGAGAGAGAGAGCGTGCTTAGGAAACATAATTTCAAAAGTGAATTGAAACTCATATTCCTGAACACAGCAATGAGGTGCAACAGAAGCTACCGCTAAAATCTCACTGGTAACTAATGGAAATACACCCCAACAGCAATCAAAAGCAAATCACTCTTAGCTCAGACACAAGAGATGAGGGAGAAGGATAAAGTGAGTTCCTACCTTAAAAAAGGGCTGGATTTTAATCTCTTCTGCATCTCTTTCGCCCGCTCCCAACCTACGTTCTGGACACTTTCGAAGAAGCTGAAGGAAATATCAGTTCAAAATCAAACAGAAATAAGGATGGACAGAAATACTGTTCCAGAGAAAAACAAAAGAAAGGAGATGGGCTGACGCCTCAGGATCTTCTCATTCTGACTTTGCAGCAAGGTCATAATCTGCCAATAGTAGCTCAAGCCTAGTTCTTTGTAAACAACTTGCCAACATCAGTAAGATACCTGCTATAAACTGTGTGAAAAGCATCTCATCTGAATTGTGCACCTCTGACTGCTGGGTCACACTTAGAAACTGAATCAAGCCAACTCCACTGAATGACACTGACATTCCTGCCTTTGAAGCAACATTTCTCCATTTCACATTTAGCAGCAACAGACCTCAGTAAGAAGCCTGCTCAGTCATCCTTAGACACAAGAACAGCATTTATGGAAAGAGAAGGAAAGGAAAAACACGTGTAAATTTTAAATGCTTCCTTAATCTGCCTAGGCAGGTCCAAATTACGCACACAAATACTATCTGGTCCTAATAGAGTCCCTCAGGATCCACTTACACAGCAAATGCAGATTCCTCAGGCTCCCAGAGACCCATCAAGCCGTCTGCCTAGGCAGGTCCAAATTACGCACATAAATACTATCCGGTCCTAATAGAGTCCCTCAGGATCCACTAACACAGCAAATGCGGATTCCTCAGGCTCCCAGAGACCCATCAAGCCCCGTTACCTTACGGATTATAGAAAGCGCCTCAGTTGAAAGGAATCGTGGATACCGGACTTCATCATTGACAATACTGTCAAAGACTTCTTCCTCATCATCTCCAGGGAACGGTGCCTGCAGTTGTGACATTTTATTATTTAATCCTCACTGTTAAATAGGGATGAGAATAGCAGGGAGTCATATGGATTAATTAGTGTTTGGCAAGCACTACGAATGAGAAAAACGTAATTTAAGTACTAATAAGTAGCTACGTTCGCAAAATTTTATCTCGGGTGGTCAGGTACTGCTCTCCCTAAGACTGCTTAGCGAGAACCTCACAGGCAAAGGTGGCCTTACCTCGCCAACAAGCATCTCGTAGATGAGTACACCCAGTCCCCACCAGTCTACTGCCCGAGTGTACGAGATGTCCGTCAGGACTTCTGGAGCCAGGAATTCAGGCGTGCCACAGAAGGTGTTTGTGCGGTCTCCAAAACCTATTCCTGTAGGAAAAGAGCACTTCTGTAAAACCTGGCACACAGTACTAAACGGATCATGTGCAGCCTCACCTTCTGAGAGCCATAATTTAACACTTGATAATCTGATGTTGTTAACGGTGCAGGGGTTCTCATCAACGCTTGGAAGCGCCAATAAGGAACCTAACAACTCCAAGTAAAAGGTTGCAGACAATGCTTATTAAACAGCAAAACCAAGAAAACTTCCTGCAGATTCCACGGCTCATTTACTCCAGTATGCATTTTGTAGTGTCCTATATTGTGTCTCCTTTGAACTAACAAGCATATTGTAAACCCCTCCATAAGTTTCCTGAAGATTAACAGATAAAATGCTCTTCCCAAGCTGATCATGGCCATACAGGTGAGATCTCTTAGTTGTTTGGTTGGGGTTTTGGTTGGTTGGTTGGGTTTGGTGGTTTCCTTTTATTTTAAAGATGTGGATGAATACAAGTTACACACAACCACCTCAGCATGGTTCAACTTCAGCTTCACCAAGGTCACTCACCTTCCTTACACAATCCAAAATCTGCAATCTTCACAAATCCTTCAGCATCTAGAAGAAGATTATCCAACTTCAGGTCCCTGCAGGCAAAGGATAGGAAAGAAGACGGTAGATGTAGTCTGAGGATTGCCATCCGACATATTTTTTTTTGCAAGAGGCAGAAGCTAGATGTTAACAAAAGAGAATAAAATCTGAATCTAGTGAAGTCTGCATTTGGTTTAAATAATGTATTATTTGGAAGGCTCCCCTTAATTTATTGATATTTTCATCCTAATGAAAGGATCACAAAGCAGCTCGGAGCTGGGTGGGGCTTATTCATCTGGAAAAGAGCATCCCGCAACAGCATGACAAATTACTTGACTGTCACAATAAAAAAGAAAGCAGTGACTTACAGGCGCCCCCCAGAATGTATTGACATGTCGCAGAGGATTAATCACCTGCAACATGTGAGATGAATAGCTTCTAGGTGACTTTCTTTACTGTAAGCACGATGAACATGCTGATAGCAACAGGCGATGGGGAAAATAAAGACAGGCAGGAAGATTAGAAACCCCAGCAAGATAGTGAGCTCCAGACATAAAAGCTACAGGAAAAAAACCCAACTTTAAAGTTGCTGAACTGTCTTATACTTGACTCTTTGCTGGATTACCTATAAACAATTTTCTTCTCATGCAAGAACTGGAGTCCCAAGACTACGCAGGCTGTATAAAACCTAAAAGAGAGAAACAGTTACTAGGAAATATATATGAAAATAAAGTTAAAAATTTATAGTGCCTGGAAACTAGACTAATTCTAACTCACTGTGCCATATGCTCTGGAAAGACATCTTCATGAATGCGCATCATAAGATCACCCCCTGGTGTATATTCCATCACAAAACAAGCATGATGAGGTGTCTGGAAACATGCAAACATGTTCACAAGGAACGGATGATCAGAAGAGTTGACCACTTCAAATATTCGCTTCTCACAGTTCAAGCTGCCAGGATTCAAAGAACAAAAACGTCAATGTTAAAACTGGACAGAAAAGACTGTTTTGAGAAAGAGGGGATGAAGAAGAAAATCTTTACATCTTTAGTTAGAGAAAAAGTGAGGGCTAATACAATATTTATCTTACATACTTCCAAACCTTGAGTTTTAGAACGTTCTTCAGGTGTCATTCCACCAGAAGCTAGAAAGCAGCACTGTTACCTTTCCTTAATCCTGATTTTAGTTACCCAAGTCTCAACGTCACATTTAATCTTAACAGTATGACCAGTACACACCATACCTACTAACATTTGCCTACAGGTGTGTTAATGTAGCCTCTGGCAATAGCACCGTCTCTAAACAAAGCTCACCTATCAATTTCATCTCTCCTAATAATATCTTTTTTCTTCAAGGCTTTGATTGCATACAGCTTCCCAGTTGCCTTGTATCGGGCCAGCAGTACCTGAAAGACAACAGAAGAGCTGTACTTCAAACAAATTGTTACATCTGCATTGGATTACTTTGTCTCCCATTGACACAAACGATTTCCATCCACTCCAGGAAGTCATTCTCAAAACCAAGCCCAAGTAACTCCAACAATACAGCACCCGTATTCTGCTCCTTGTGCTGCAGCAGTCTAGAAGCATGTCAGTGTAAATTATATTCTTTTTACAAACAGTAGTATCACAGCTGGCCCAGCATTTTACGAGCAGCTCAGAGCTCTCAAATTAGGCAACAACGCACGTGTTTGGAACAGAGCTATTGCACTAGTGATCACAGGAATGGAATGCTTTATGAAATTACTTAGCACTCCCAAGACGGTTTTCTCCAAGTTTTGCAGTCACAAATCATCAGGAGTTTTGACTGTTAACAACAATTATCAGCTGTTTCTGTGGTTGGGCTGGGTTTGATTTGTAGATCTGCATTGCAACAAATCTCTTCTGTACTGCAACGTTTCTATTCAGACTCTGCAGCAGAGGCCCATCTGCACAAGCCCAGTGTGACTGCCCTCCTCCACAATGCACACGCTTCTACCCTACCTTCCCAAAGTGGCCACGTCCCAGCATAGCAATGCAGTGAAAATCCTCAAGTTGAACTGTCCTCTTCCTGCAGACAAAGACAAATTACTGAGATAATACCCAAAAGATGCACAAACAAGTAACAAAGAAGTGTGTATTTGTGTTAGGGGAAGAAGCTCTGACTCTCCAGGGCTTTCTCTTTGTTACTTCCCGCAACAGGATTAGTTCCCCTCCACCTCCATCCTTGGGGCTGTAAAACTCAGTTTCGCCTCCACTCCTTTCAGCAGGCTTGACAGCAATTGTATTAATCAGACGTGAACACGTATATCAAGTGCTAGTAGGACAAGGGCACAAGGAGAAGTTCTCAGATAGGAATTGGAAATGAAACATTGTCAGACAACAGACATAAGGTGTTACTGGGAAGAAAAGCAGCTGAATAAAGAGATGCTATAGAATGTCATGTCAGCCACAAGGTGTTACCAAGGAAACTCAGGCTGCAGAATTGCTTGAGAAGAATTAAAAAAAAAAAAAACAACCCACACCCTCAACACTTTAGTCCAGGATCATCTTTAAAAGGCAGCAGACACTCCATACTGCTCCAGTATGTAAAATGAAGGGTTAAGGACTCAATTCCCTCCTCAGAGAGAAGGCAGGTGTCCGACTGTATCTTGACTATCTTCTTGGTTTTGAAGATGGGACCCCTCAAATGTGGTGATGTAATTATTAATATAGTTCTATGATCTGAACTGCAAGATCACATTAGACAGAGTTTCCTATTTGTGCTTTTCGGGTCTACTTTGTTCAACAACAGTAATTACTTTTTTTTTACTTGTCCTGGTTTCAGTATATTTACTGCTGCGTATCCTTGTTACATACAAGTTGTGTATATATAACTGTCATGGACTGTAAACAACTTACTGTTTTATGCCTCCCAACATACGGAAAGACAGTGTATCTTGCATATGAATAGATACAGAAGAGTGTGAGGGATGCCAAAAGTGTCTCTGAAGTGTATTACTTAGAATGCAGACGCATCTAAGTATGCTACACCATAAAACTTCAAACACAAGGAAGCACTTGAAGACAGTTAAGTGACTTTACCTTCTACTAAAATGATGATTACATTGCAGTGTACAGTCTATCAGCAGGCTAAGGATCGGGGTTAAGAAGCAGCTAAGGTGCAACAGACATTTGAAGTAAAGTTCAGAGCAGACTTTTCATGGTATTGTCTACACTCAGCACTAAGAGCGCTGATGAGAAGTCAAAGTGTACCTTGAGCAGAATTTCAGAATACATACTCAAAAATTTCAGCCCAGTGCATCTTTAATCTGTGACCCACGACAGCCCACGCTGTCCACAGTTACCTTGGAGATGTCGGGATTGAAAATTCTGTTTTAGCAGAGCTGCAAGACTTATCCTCAACATGCAGCCTCTTCAGACACTAGGAACAGAGAAAAAGTTACAGTATGTCATCTTCTGGAATCACCAAGTCAGACCTGAACATCCACATGCAAATTTTCTCTTCTGTCATGATCTGGCATAAACACAGACAAGTTCTTGCAGCTGGTCATCACCTCTGCTTGGAGGGAAGCAGCACAAAATTAGATTGTCTGTGATCACACAGAACTATTCCCATATACAATATTTTTTTCAATAGGGTCAAACCCTTTAAAATAAACGCTTACAAAAGTCTAGGATAAAACATTTCCTTTCTAGAAAAAAAAAAAAAAAAGATATCTCACATCCCCAGAAGAGTCACAATGATCAAGGAATGCAGTTTCCTCTATTACCAAGGCCAAGTGAGAAAGGGTAAGATGTGGTAGAACACAGGTCATGAACCACTATACTACTCAAAACAATTTTCCTGCTCCTTCCTGCCAGAAAAATAGAGCTCTTCTTGGTTTTGCCCAGTTTCTTTCATTTCGTTCTTTTTCTTTATTCTACAGATAACTTCATCTGGTCCGACGCTCCTTCCCTGCTTTCTCTGTGCAGTCACGTGTTCTGTACTCTTGCCCTCAAGTCTCAATTCTGACCTACCTCCTATTTTGCTTCTCCAAGAAAAACACCTTATAATTTAAAAATAGAAGACAAAAGAAAAGAAGACAGATACACCATTTCCATGAAGACTCCATGCCTAAATAGCTTACTGGATTCTGAAACCCTGGCTATCAGCCAGCAGGCGCCTGCCTAAAGCGGAGCTAATTTATCCAGTAACAAACAAATAAGAAGAATCAGGCCTTGAAAGAATACCAACCACCAAAGAAAAGCCTCCCTGTTAGCCCAGATGATTACCAGAGAATCTGCAGGAGACGGTGTGGACTCTTTGGAGTTTGCCATCAAAAAAAGGCGTGGAGGCTTGGGTGGTGCTTCATCAGCAAATGTAAGCTTAGGCACAGGGAAGTCACTGCATTTGTAAGACAAAATTGAAGGAGATTGCCTTAGGACAGAATATTGCACACAGACATGGATCTGTGGGAGCATGTTCAGAGGAGGCCACAAGGATGATCCAGGGGCTGAAGCAGCTCTGCTACGAGGACAGGCTGCGGGAGCTGGGATGGTTCAATCTTGAGAAGACTTCGAGGGGACCTAATAGCTGCCTTCCAACACCTGAAGGGAACCTACAGGAAGGCTGGGGAGGGACTTTTTACAAGAGTGTCCACTGATAGGACAAGGAGAAATGGGTTTAAGTTGAAGGAGAATAGATTCAGACTGGACCTTAGGAAAAAATTCTTCAGCACGAGGGCGGCAAGACTCTGGAATAAATTGCCCAGAGACGTTGTGGCTGCCCCCTCCCTGGAGGTGTTCAAGGCCAAGTTGGACGGAGCCTTGAGTAGCCTGATCTAGTTGAGAGGCGTCCCTGCCCGTGACAGGGAGGTTGGACTGGATGATTTCTATGGTCCCTTCCAGCCTAGGCCATTCTAGGATTCTATGATGACACTTTTGTAGCACCTTTACTATATAAGCAAAATTTAGTTTAGTCCAACCCACTGGACAACAGGGCTCCCTGATTCACACAAGTCAGTGAAGTATCAACAAACCATGTGCTCTCCTGAACAAATGAAAAGAAAATGAGCTATTAAGTTGGTGATGGTTAGGCTCCCATTCCAACACTAGCTTTCTGATGCTATAAAATTAATGAAAAATGGGTATGTAGAAATAAGTCACTATGATCAAGAACTTAAAGGAAGCCTGGAATGCACTGCTTGTTAGGACAGCAATTCTGGAAATTGGTCCAGTAAGTCAGGGCTAGGCACGGAGTATGGAACACCCCACGAAACCCACATGGATTCAGGCAGCTTTGGCTTTTCTTAAAATTCTGAATTAAGTTCCACAGATACATTTTTCTCATGAGTATCTTCCCTCCATCTTCGTAAGGTGCAACAGAATTTTAAGATCTATTCTACACCCAATCCCAAATGTGATCCAGCAACACTCAGACCATGACTTACCTACTGAACTTGGCCACAGAATCAGCCTGACTTTGCGGGGGAACTGAGGAAAAGTCTGCGTGCATAGGATCATGAAGAGGGGGGCTCAGAGTGCTCATGGAACTACATGGAGGGAGGAAACTCATCATCAGGCGACCCCAAGCAGCAACATTTATGTTCATTTGAGGAGCTCGGAGAAATTCCTTTCCTGGAGGAGTCGAGAGTCAAAGCACCAGTGAGATTACAACGCACAAACTGCAGTCTCAGGTACTATTAAATTATCATTTTCACCCAAACATCCGTGGGTTACTCAAAAAGGTAACTCACCCTAAAGTGAGTTTCACAGGGAAGCTTATTAATAACGATGATGAAACAGATCTATTTCACCTAGTTCAACTCCATATAATATAAAAGCAATCCTCAAACAGAAATTGCATAAAATATTAAAAATGGATTTTATTTTAAGTCAGGTTTTCTTCTATTTCGACACTACATTTTAATCATACAGCCTGTTAACAGAAAGTTTCTGAAAGCATCTTTAAAAAAAATAAAACATTTGGAATGTTTTAAGTACTTTTACTACTTCCTGAAGAATATAAATATAAAATCCCATTTAATGCCCACCGCTAGGAGTTCTCGGTATGTAAAGGCTTACCTTATTCAGCTTCATAAGAAAGAATTTGCAGACAAAAAAAGAAGTATGCAAGTTATTCCAGTCCCTAAACTAGTAATCTGAGACGGCAGCTCTAAAGACTTGACAAGACAATCAGTAGCCTGGTCATGCTACGCTCTTCTGTAATTCAGAGTTTTCCAGAAAACCTTCCAATATCTGTTCATCAGGAAGAGCATTGCTGGCTAAATTAGTACAGCTGGAGTCTTGGATCTTGCTAAGAAGTCTGTCAAACTAATTATATCTTCCTAATAACACTAATTGTGAATAGAAACACCGCAACAACATCACATTACACACCATGCTGCAGCTTTTTGTGACTGAACAAAACATTCTAATAAAGCCCACCTACTCACACGCAGTAATTAGCAAGCAATTTAATGTCTCACAAATGTAATTGGGTAGGAGTGCTCGCCAGCCTGCCTGTGCCTGCCTCACCTACACACCCTAGGCAGCAAGGAGCCGGTTCTCCAGCAGCTTACCTTTCTGTTTGGGGAAAATGCGTTTCTGTCGCTGCAGTTTTGGCTTTCTCTCGATGACAGGATTACAGAACATAACCTGTCAGAGAAGCAAAGGGGATGTGTCAAGATTCTTCCTTTACACTGTGAACACAAACTTTCACACACGTCTGCTCTCACATCAAATTCTTCATTCATATCTGTTCAGTGTTTGGAGTCACTCCAGACTGCGCTATTCTAGCCTCATTCCCTAAACACCTGTTACCTCAACTGTGGTTTTAGAAGTTGGAATTTTCTGCTACTTGAAATATAGAAAAAAAAAAACAACCACCAGAATTAAGACCAATTCATACCCTAAACAAAATTAATCTAATCTGCAAAGCCATGCATAAAGAAAACAGCCATTTGTAGGGTAAAAAAAAAAGTAGTAGTCTGTGGCACAGAGGTAAAAACAAATAAAACCAAACACAAAACAACCCCATAAAACAAAACCACGAAAGAACAAGGAAGCAGGGAGAGAAGGCACATTTTGATACATGAGGTTAAGATCCTACTTTTGGAAAGATAACCACAGGAGCTTTCATCACGACACAACGGAGAAAGTACTGGGGCTTTTAAGGGATTATCTGGATGATCTCTTCATTGATGGCACGTCAAACTATTATTAGCCTTGGAAAGATGATAAAATAAACATACCCAGAGGGAATTTAGATCTCTGATTCTACAGTCTCTGTGATTCAATTCTGACCATTAAGCCATATGTTTAATTAAAGTGTCATCAGTGACTCAGAACGAAAGCAAATAAAAACCAACGGATTCCACAGCACACACACATGTAATTACAGCGGAGCAGCTGAAGAGCCACCCCAGGCTATGGCATGTGCACATCTATCATATTGTGTCATTCCTTATTCTTACATGTGATATAGACATCTTATATGTGATATATTTTGGGTGTCATTCTACCCTTCTAGATTACTGCTCCTTCCATTCCTCGTATCCTGGGTTGAACAACTGCTCTCAGGGCAGAACCCTAAACAGAGAGAGCTCTCTGAAAAAGAAACAAAGCTTACATTTATACCTCTGCAAAAAGCATTCCTTGGGGTTCGAGCGCGAGGCACATCCCGTGACGTTCGTTATCAAGGAAATCATCCAAACGTAAAAACTTCACTGCACACAGTTCTCTCCAGTCCCTCCAATAAACCGCAATTTCTAGCTCACGAGACTGGTGCAACGGGTGAATGGTTGGGGAGGGAAAAAAAAGAAAAGAAAAGCAGAAGAGTTACATACTGCCCCATGCTCTGGAAATAGCACTCATATGCTGTTATAATAAAAATCAGTAAACCAAACAGCATGCGTAAAAACTTCTTTAATCCTCCTGTTCCCTGCTTTCTCTGATTTTTCAGATCTTTTTAGCTACAAACCCCCCTGGCTCCCCATTTCAGAAATCTCCGTGAGAGCCACTTTGCTGGCAAGATAAAGTAAAACTGCTCAGATAAGCAGAGAAGGACAACAGATGCTGTTCAGGCTGAACCTCTACCAGAGATGCGCTGCCTTCAGGGGAAGGCTTAGATAACGGGTGCATAAAAGGACACAGGGGACAGCAGCAATATAGAGTTGAATGAAGTGGAATGGCAGCTGAACCAGCAAATCAGGTAAGGCGAAATGGAAAAACAAATACAACACGGGGCATCTGGAGCAGACTCACCCGGTCCAGCTCAATGACAAAGCTCTGGTCCCATGCCTGGTTATTAACTGGTCCCCAGTTTGTCTGGCCAACCACTTTATTGTCCACTTTGAGCACAGCAAGGACCTCATCTGGCCAAAGGCGAAAACATGGATTACAATCTTTTGCCAAAGAAAATCTCCCATGCTGCAGGTGAATATCCCAGTAAAATGTAATTTCCAGGAGAGTACTAGGAGGACCACGTATAACGCAACTCGTTCATTCTCTTAGCTTTTCAGAAACCTGGTTTCTTGTAATTAAACTTACACGAGGCTAACCTAGCACCATGATGAGAAGTCCCCACGCTCCCACATGCCTCCCACAATTCAACAGGGAACTCCATACTCACTACATGGCTCTTCATTCCGCAGGTACTTTCCTGCAACGCTACGGCCAGGGATCCCGAGGCCAACTCGTGTTCTGGCAAGGGACCTCAAGTCACTTGGGCTGCCACAGTTGGGAGAAGAACTGGTCATTCGGGAACGTCCTGGAACATTTTCCAATAGATCCTGACACCCCATCAGTCTCACTTCCAATGTTCCTGAGGAATTTTAGGAGAGTAAAGAATAATATTATGTAAAAGATAAAGTGATTACAGTCAAACTGTCCTTATGGGAGTCCAAGAATTTCTCAGATTTATGATTTCTTAGTTAACAGCTCAAATCTACCTCAGACTGATAGAATCCAAATCCATATGACCAGAAAACTCTGGCTGGCCTAGAATACATACGTTACTAGAAAATTAAATGTCCACATAAGGAGACATTACAATAATGAAAAGAAATGCAACTCATTTTTCCTTCGTTGTGTCCTCTTCACAACCATGCAGGATTTACGTACCTGTAAGGGCTGTAGGTTTGATGACTGAGGAGGGCTGGATGCTGCCATGCTGAGCTCCCAGGGAGGAAGTATTTACTAGCTCCTGCTTGATGAGTGCTCTTTTCGGGTGATCGGGAGCAAGTTCACTAAGCTGACGTTCCAAGGACAAGCGTAGCAGGTCAATCTTCTGAGAAGACTCTTGCAAACGGCCCTGAGCCTAGCAATATGAAGTAGAACACAACGCAAGAAGAAAAATGTACAGCTCAACGTTAACGAACTACTTTTACGAACTACTAGAGTAAGTTTCAAAAAATGACCAGATAACGTCTTCCTAATAAAGTAACAAGGTGAAATATTTTCCCATAGATCCTGACCACCCTATCGGTGTCACTTTTTATGTGCCTCAGAAATTTCACCACGGGAAGGAAAGTTATCCCTAGAAGGGAAAGCGATCCCAATCAGTCTGTCCTCACAGAGAGATGGAAACTTCCCAAATTAATAACTCTCGGTTAACTCTACCCATTCATGCTAAATTACTAATGCTGAAGCATGAAACCATCCTCTCAAGAAGGCCTGAATAAGTGCTTACCTCAGCCAAAAACTTGCGATCCTGTACCCGACTCCCTCCCAGGATCTTCAGCACATTTTTTGCCCCCTCAGCTACAGCAGCTTCAATGCGCAGGTGATGCCTCAGCTCCTCAATACGCAGCTCCAAAGCACTGATGGTGGTCCCCACCCTCACTGGGAGATAAAACATGGTGAGGACGAAAACTGACTGTCTATTGTGGATCTCAGGGCTTTGGCTGCATTGGTTCTGGACTGCATCAGTTACTTAAAACACCCTACCTGCCGGATCCACTGTATCTTCCATCCCTCCTGCTGACTGAGACACTTTCACAATGTGCATGCGGATTATTTCAATCTTCGTCTTGCTGTCTTGAAGCATCTGCTGAGCGGTAGCCAGAAGCTTGCGCTCCTGCCAAAAAGAAAGTGTACGCAGAGAGAGAACCACGCTCATTAAAAATGGATTATGCTCACATATGAGGATGAGGTGGTACCTGCAAGAAGGGTCATAAATGGTTCTAAAATGACATACACAAGCAGTTATGTAAAGGAGAGGATCAAGGACTTTGAGATCACTATTTCCATTTGTAGAGGGAAAGGACAGGTCAAGGACGCGTCCAGTTAATACTAAACGTTGCAGTCACTGAGACCTGTGGTTCACTCGTTACTATGCTCACAGTGTTTTGTAAGCAGAGGTTTTAAAAAATAAAAATATCACAAACCTCTACACTGCTCATCTTACTGAAATAAGCTTCATAATAAGATTGGATTATTTTTTTTAAATTATCCTTTGGCTTTTAAACACGATTATGCCAAACTCAAAAAAATGAATGAATATGAAACCAGTAAATCTCTAAAAATTTTTCTCACATAAAGAGATACCACATGCTGTGCCCTATCCTAAACAACTTAGTGATATCAAAACATCACACCAACTCAGTGTACAATACCAACATTTTTAACTTCCTTTCCCTCAAGTCAACGACTGAAAGCACCTCATATACCACCCTTATTACTTTCCCAGGCTTGGGAGAGTTTTCCTACAGACAGCACTTCTACTGTGCTACTTCCTATGAGATACTTTTCTCTAGCTCAAATCTGCTGCTAATCTAGAATCACTATGAGCATTGAGGTTGGATGCATTAGCACATCTATGCTGGCATTCAGCCAGCTAAGTTAAGCATCAACACCGAAAAAAGTGACGTAGAGCCTGTAGCTAGGAAGGAGAGGTAGGTCTTTCCAAAGGGCCATTTGTCTGTTCAAGAATGGCAATACCAGCTACTCTCTAGGTACCTAACATTTTCCACTGAGCCTACTTCTGTAGTAAGGATTTACATGGCTAAGTTACAAAAACATGATTCCCAACTCTATTATTAATATCTTGAACGAGCAACATTCAAGAGCAGAAGCACAATCAGTATCTGCCATATAAGAACAGCCAAAGGGATCAAAGCTGTCAGACTGCACCCATCTGTCCGGTCTAATAACTCCCCTCTCACAGTGATCACCACCAGAGGCTTCAAAAACAGACGGAGGCAACCACCTCATGGTCTTAAGTGGAATAAACTACGCTTTCAGAACAGCCTTTTCCTAACATCCAGTAACTATAGACTGGATTAAGTTCTTGGCAAACGAAACGTGCTAAATTCTTGAAATCTGTCACACGTTGCAGTAAGTCTAACGCACACCTGTTGGTTGTCCTGTGCAGTGACATGATGTGCTGTCACCATGTTGGGAACCAAAATGCAGAGCTGGGATTCAGTTAAGCAATCTTTGCAAATGAAGTTCTTCCACACAGTAATTATCTGAGAGAGTTTTTGTGGATGGACTTGAAATACAAATTTTGACCCAGGAATTCATGTTCCCAAATGGTCGCTTATTCCTGCTTACCTTGGATGTTGAATACATTTGGATCATGTTCTCAGCTCCTTGTTTCACTTTCATTTCGACATGCAGCTGCTTTTTCAGAGCTTCAACTTTTCTTGCCATGGGGTCTGTGTTTCTCTCCCAGAGACAAGGATCTGGAGATACAGACCCATCTGCACAAACAATACAATCAATACCATCAGCCATAATCTCTTGCGTCATTTCACTGGGTTACAGATGGGTGAAGGACATTAGGCTATAAAATAAGGTACAAAAAGGTCTTGCCTACAAAACCGACTGCAAAACACTGTTTCAAATGAAGCTCAAGCTCATATCTGTAAATATTTCTTAGTTTATCAATGAACCCATCCTAACAAGCACTCTTCCAACTTTATAGTCTTTCATCCTGTAAGATACTTGGATGTTCAACTGCTCAGAAACTTTATTCAAATCTCCAATTCCACCTACAGGCTGCCCCTGCGTATCACCCGTACCCAGCACTCTCGGAGGGTCTTCTCCCTGCACTGATCTCCGATGTTGCCTCCTTTCACCTTTTTTGCGCTATTCTCAGCTTTTTACTGCACACATCATTTCATCAGCTAAATGCCAGCAGAATAAACTCCCACTGCTTGTGAGTCCTCAACAGAAGAATATATCAATTCAATACACATAAACATTAAAGCACTATAACAGAATTTTCCTGTCAATCATGACACAAAATCTACCTGTCTTACTCTCCTCTTTGTCTGTTATTACAATCCGTGCATTAAGCTCCTGAAGTTCCCAATGCAGCTGCTCCAGTTTTCGGTTGGAAGATTTCAGCACATGCTCTATATGAACAAGATTCTTTCTGTCGGTCGTTGCTTTGCGCAGGTTTTCTGCTCCCTCTTTGATCTTCAGTTCTTTCTGTATAGCGCGGCGAAGTAGCTCCTTCTCACCTTCCAGTTTTTGCTGGAAACTTGGATCCATTAAATTCACACCATTGCCCAGCTGCAGGAGACAGCTGCCCTGCAATAAAGCAACATTGGGCAAGAGGATTTAAGAGATAACGGTTCAACCGTTTCTACGATATAGCAACACCCTCAGTAAGATTCCACTCTGTATTTTCATTTAGAAACTGGTTCACAAAAATTCTGAAGCCAACCCTGTCCCCAAATTTTCAAGAAGACCAGACCTGCATTTAAATTGCAGAGGACAGAACACAACTTTGATCTTAACATGCCTTAATTTGGTTTTAAACTATAATGGAGAAAAACCTTCATCTTACTTGTCTCCTTGTTATCTAATGTCTACACACATCTTTGTTCCACATCTTTGTCCCAGTCAATGTTTGCCCTTGTTCTCATCAACATTGACTTCTGATGGTATCATGTAGTAGATACAGATTTTTATCTGAACATGTCTTGATGCCGACAGTTCAAAGATATATCTCAAGTAACCTATTGGAGCTCTTTAGGAACATCATAAGCACACATTAACTCTCAGCTGTTACCCTTGAGGAAGAAAAATGTAACACCTACAGCTCTTTCTGCAAATGAGCAAGCAAATAAGCAAGCTTAACTTTCTACTGTATCTGAAAATAGAGATCGTTGTCTCAATCTCTACTCTGCCTGTGATTTATAGGCTGATTATTTTGAGTTGCATTAGGAGTATTCAAGCTTGTTCTGAGCTTGTTTTATGTCATCAACAGCTCTGGACAGAGATGCTCTGCTTACAGACTCTGGGCATACACAGCACAGGCATATCTCACTGTCCAAACAAGGACTGAACTCAGACAGGGGTTGGGAAAGCTTTATCTGCGAGGATGCTACCTGGTACCATAACAAACAGACCCAAGCAAGCGGTTGTGCTTTTCTCTTCAACTGGAGAAGTGGCTTTAAGGCATTCAGAGCAATTAATATACTAATAACCTAATATTAACGACCCATCACGCTTCCTGCTTAAACGCAAAAGAAACGGTTGCACAGTCAAGCTCCACTGCAACCCAACCTCACACAGCACGTCAGTCACTAAAGATAGAACTCAGGAATCCCAACTTGCTTTCACGTTCTTTAATTGATCAATTCTTGCTACAATTTCAGCCTAATAGCAAAACCATTAAGGAACAAGGAGGAAAAAAAGCTGTTTTAAAGTTGGCCTAAAACCAAGCTGGGTCTGCGAGATACAGAACAGCCAAAATAGGAGTTGTTCAGCTCAGGAGCAAAACAAAAAGGTTCAGATTAACATCCTGATTCCAGGAAGTTCTCGCCCAATTAGTAAAGCCAGGAACTAAGCCAGAGCTTTGAAAAACATCTAAAGTTTTGTGAGGAAGAACTTGAATCATGGAGTTCCTGAGTCACAAGCAACCTTTACCAGCTGTGAGTTAGAAAATCAGAAAAGCTCTTTATCCAGTCTGTAGCAAGTGACTAAAAGGGGTTCACTGTTGCAATTCTCATTTAAACAGTTAGAAAAAATATAGAGATTTATTTTCTATCCAAACTGTGCAACTGGGCGTAAGCAATCCACTCCCTGGATCTGCTCAGGGCAATGGACTGAGTAGTGGTGTAGGAGTAATGCTGACACGGGATATTGAATACAGAGACCTGGCTATTGATTCAAAGAACAGGTACGGTCCGGGCAGCTCTCAGGGCAATTTTCCTCCACATCACTCTCTGCCAAAAACTAATTGGAATACCAGCTAATGCACCATGCCCATTTTCTAAATATATTTAGAACGCAAGCGTGGCATGTTTTACTCAATCTTCCTTCCCATCTGTGGATCAGAAAGTGCCTTGACATTGCTGGCACCAGGAAAATAGAATATTCTACTACTGAGGAGGATGGGAAAGCTGAATTTGCATTTGGGTTGATCCATTTTGCATTCTGACTCAGGAATTTCAGCGACATGTCAGGATACTGCCACAGCCCGTGCTGCAGCTGTTCTTGGGTTCCCAGGGAAGGTCAGTCCTTCAGGGTATGTCCCTGCAATCCAGAAACACACAGTTTGCAGAGAAATACCCAAGCTAGCTTAAATTAGCTTGCTTTCGGTACTTAGGGCAGTGCTGCCAGAACTCACCCAGGGCTTCCACTAGACTCACGTCCTATCGAAGTGTCTAGATGCTTCCTAACTAGCAAGAATTTAAGCAATATCAAAGCCACGCTCAATCCTCTGGATTGCAGCCCAGGGAAATCCCATCCTCTCAGTTTCTACACCCAGCTTGGCAACGAGCTTCACCTGCACAAACCCCAGAGGACACCCGGCCCTCGCAGTTTCCCCACCGACACAGAAATCGATTTACAATTGGACCTAAGGAGCGGTGGGAAGGCCACCCCCTCTAGAGATCGCACGTATTCACCGGGACGTTTTAAAACCACATTTTCCACAGCAACTTCGTGCCGTAGGGATGAGGCCCGCGTCGGACAGGCTCACGCCAACCACATCCACTCTTTTAGGAGAAAAAGCCACAGCAAGGTTTGGAAAAAGGCACTTGCGATGCTGCCTGGAGCCAGTCCTCGAGGGTGGAAAGCTGCGAGGGGCTGCGAGGGGCAAATCTCTGCTTCTACTGCTTCAGTTTTTTAAAACGAGACTCGGTTCAGAGTTTTCATTCTCTACGCGATCCTCAACCACAACTTTTTCCGAAGCATAAAAAAAAAAATCCAAAG
>NW_009702160.1:0-1994 GCF_000703405.1 Apaloderma vittatum
ACTCCCTCCCAGCTTGGTGTCATCTGCAAGTATGCTGTGATATGTGGTACATGGACGACATACTACTGAGGTACGAGAAGATGAGTGAAAAGAAGACAGTTTAGTATAGGCCCATGAATGTAGGTAAAAGACTTTAAAAGCTGCTGATTTTGAGTTAGGAAGAGCAGAAATAAAAGAGAAGTCATATAAGGGTTAAATGATAATGGGGACATTATTATGAAGGATTTTTCAGAGTTCTTGCCTCAGACTATTTCTTACTAAAAAATAGACAAAGGTTAATGAAATTAAATTCTCTTAGGAAAAAGTTATTACAAAAATCTAACTCTGATTCATATCAGTATGACCTTTTTATACACTTCTGATAAATTTATTGTCACATAGATTAAGATGGTTAAACATTTTCAAGATTTTTGTTATTCATGTCAAAAATATAAATTTCACAAGCAGTCACTTCAAAATAGTTTTCCGGTATTCATTTTTCAAGAGAAGCGTGTTGACAATTTTGTTATTAAACATTGTGTAAATGTATGTTTAAGTAGTGATGAAAATGGGCTGATGCTAAGTCTTGAAGTCTTGCTGTTGCTGTGGTGACCCTGTTGAGCAGTGCAGAAGACAGTAACATAAGCAGCCTGTGGGGAACCAGGGTAATATCAGCTCCAGGAAAAGGGAACAACGACAGATAAAACTCAGTCAGAAGAAACTAGGGGAAAGAATATGCCTGATATTGTAAAATATGATTTTATGGACACAACTTCAGATCAACAAAAATCAGTTTCATTCATAGAGGGAATTTCAGATGTGATGGAAGAGACCTTTGACTTAGTGCTTTATACTCTGTTTGTTGTTTGGGAAGTGCTTTCTCAGTAGGAGGAAAAGTGCAAGTGTTTTCCCTCTGGGATTGATACCTCTCTTTTCCAGTGACCAGATTTTTTTTTTTTTTTAAAGTCCAGGGAAAAATAAACAGAAGGGAAACATGATACCACTTTTCTAATCTGGAGACAGTAGCACATAAAGAAAACAAACCAACCTCCCTGCCCATTAAGGACAGGATAAGAAACCTTGGTCTTAAACTTCAGTCAGGGAAAGTCAATTTAGAAACTGGGGGGTGGGGGTTCAATTTTGTAATGGATTTTTTTAGTCATAAAAATAATGAAACATTGGAGCAGATAGTCAGAACTAGGTCTGTGGGCATTTATTGATTACCGGTGATAATTTAACTGTTCCCTTCTCAGAAGACAAATTACATTGCTTCCAGAGATTCCCTTGTTCCCTATTTTCTAGGCTACTTTGTATTTTAACCCACAAGAGTATCAGCAGCATAAAGTCTATATAAAGTACATAACATGCTGGAGGACATATTTCAGAAAACGTTTGTAAAAGAGGAGCCATCGCCAAATGAAGATCTTTGCAACCCAAGCTCCTGAGAGACTTTCCCAAGCTCATCACTTTGGAGGGCTTTCAGGAGGGCTTTGAAAATAACCTGAAAAGAAAGCTGCCACTTAATTTAGGAGGGTGACATAGTTAATTGGATAATGGAAAACAATAGGCAGAAGGGGGCAGTTACAGAGTCTTCTGTCCTTAAATATAGTAGATATGTCTATCCAGCCTGGTGGTACCTGTCCTCAGAGGAGGCAAAGGCAGGTAGAGCTATTTCTCCTGCCCATCACCCACCTCCATGTTGGGCTGCCTGTGTTACACCTACTCTGCATGATGTCTGGGGAACCACACTTGTGGGCTTGAAGGAAAGAATGGAGGTGAGCTTGGTCTTGAGGTGCCTGAAAGCCATAGGTGACATGTCTGGGAAGCATTGCTGCCATGAGATAGCAGCTTCTTATGACTCAATGTATGCACAGCCCCGCTTCTCAGGGTGAAGGCAGAAGATGTCCTTTTCTCTAGGCACCTAGCAGCCTTGATGTTCAGCTTTGCAAACCCAACTACCCCCTTCCAGGTAATTTTGGCAAGGATTTATTTATTTATTTATCTATCTATCTATC
>NW_009702161.1:0-332 GCF_000703405.1 Apaloderma vittatum
AGGGCAGCGATTCAGCCAACAGAGACATGAACGGCTCCGCTCAGTGCGAGACACAGCGTGGGACTGATAAACCTGGTTCTCCCTTCACTGGAGCTCCCTGACAGCAAATTCTAGTGAGAGTGGACCATTTCCACCCATGACTGACAGACCAGTCCCCAGCATGGTCTGAAGAGGGGGATGGGCCCTGACTCACCGGTCCTGCCCCACAAATTGCTCCTGCAGGGGGGCCTGCCCTTCACAGGCATCCCCACTGCTTTGTGACGGCGATGGCACCCTGTTCCAGCAAGGCTCACTAGAGGCGGGAACCGGCCGGGTTTTTCAGCGGCACGGGA
>NW_009702161.1:345-1359 GCF_000703405.1 Apaloderma vittatum
GGTCTTATCCAGTAGCGACCTGGAACCTCTAGCTCAGCCAAACCACCACCCTAATTTCTCACCAGGCATTACAGTGCTTCTCGCTCCTTGTCTGCAAACTGCCAACCTCCCTTCCCCAACTCAGCCAAGATCCCTCCCACGGGCTGGGACAGCACTGCGCAGCTCCAGCTACGTTGGAGAGTTCAGGGAGGCACCACACAGGTATCAGCCGCAGCTGTACAACCGAATTACCTCCAGTTGCTGGCTTGAGGATCCCTCGCACCCCCTCTGAGGGGCACTGGGCACCAGGACAGATACAAACAAGGCAGGAGCTGGCTCTGGCTCCACACCATTTCAGAGGGAAGTGACAACCAGTTTGCTTGCTCCTCTTTTTCCCATTTACTCTCTGACTTACCTAAGAAATTGAGACTCAGTTGTAGCTCCTCCTCCTTGTCCCACGTCTGGAGTGCCTAACACGCAGCCATATGCAGAAAGACAGAGGCAGAGAGGTGCCACATGGCTCTGGCACTTCTGAAGTTGTGGGGCTGAGGCTCCTGCAAAACGATAACATGTCAGAATTTGCAATTATGTTTGCCAATAGATTTGGAAGACACACTGCCCAACTCCTCCTTGTCCCTCTGGAGATTTTTCACTTGACTCAAAAGCCATTAGCTACCAGCCTCCTAGAGTCCCACCAAAGGGAAATTAATACTCATCTACACTGATCCTATAACTAGAGGGGACACACCAAGGCATTGCCCCAAAGGCAGCATTTCTAAACCCAAACTACTCCTAGCTGCTTGATCAACTCCTACGGGGCCTTAATGTAAGGAAATGCTCCTTCAACCTAAACATAATGAAATACTTACTGTGAGGGTAACAGAGCACTGGAACAGGCTGCCTGGAGAGGTTGTGGAGTCTCCGTCTCTGGAGGCTTTCAAAACCTGCCTGGATGTGTTTCTGTGTGATCTACTCGAGGTGATCCTGTGCTGGAAGGGGGCTTGAACTAGATGATCTTTAGAGGTCCTTTCCAAC
>NW_009702162.1:0-2628 GCF_000703405.1 Apaloderma vittatum
TCCAGTGACGTCTCGCAGGTCCACCTGTTTCAATTCCGTGGGGAAGATCTCCAAAGTTTCTTTGCGGGCAATTTCAACACAGTCTTTTCTTCATGGGCAATTCCAGCAAGGTTGAGACAAACATTTATAACACAGTCTGTTACAGATAACGATTAGTATTCATTAAGCAATTAGCTCTTTAAAACTTAAATTTGATTACAACACAGCACGGCTTCGCGAAGCGCAGGTCCTGTTTAACAAACTTGATCTCCTCCTGTGACAGGGTCATCTCCTGGTTGGATGAAGGAAAGGCTGTGGATGCTGTCTGCCTTGACTTTAGTAAGGCATTTGACACTGTTTCCCACAGCACCCTCTTAGAGAAATTGACTGCTCTTGGCTTGGATGGGCATACGCTTTGCTGGCTGAAAAACTGGTTGAATGGCCGAGTCCGAAGACAAAGACATTGTGGTCAATGGAGTTAAATCCAGTTGGAGGCCAGTCACAACTGGTGCCCCTCAAGGCTCAATGCTAGGGCTTCTCTTATTTAACATTTTCATCAATGATTTGTATGAGGGGATAGAGTAAGTTTGCAGAATACACAAGCTGGATGGAAGTGTCAATCTACTTGAGGGCAGGGAGGCTCTACAGAGGGATCTAGATAGGCTGGATCGCTGGGCCAAGGCCAATTGCATGAGTTGCAATAAGGCCAAATGCTGGGTCCTGCAGTTCGGCCACAACCCCCAGCAGCGCTACAGGCTTGGGGAAGAGTGGCTGGAGAGCTGCTCAGCAGAGAGGGATCTGGGGGTGCTGATGGACAGTCGGCTGAACATGAGCCAACAGTGTGCCCGGGTGGCCAAGAAGGCCAACGGCATCCCGACCTGTATCAGGAATAGTGTTGTCAACAGGAGCAGGGAGGTGATCATTCCCTTATACTCACCTTTGGTGAGGCCTCACCTCGAGTAGTGTGTCCGGTTTTGGGCCCCTCACTAAAAGGGGGACATTGAGGTGCTGGAGAGGCTTCAGAGGAGGACTACCAAGCTAGTAATGAATTTGGAGCATGTGTCGTATGAGGAACGGCTGAAGGGTTTAGGTCTGTTTAGCCTGGAGAAGAGGAGACTGAGGGGAGACCTTATTGCTCTCCAAAACTACTTGACAGGAGGTTGTAGCGAGGCAGTGTTTGGTCTGTTCTCCCTAGTGGAAGAGTGATAGGACAAGGGGAAATGACCTTAAGTTGTGCCAGGGGACGTTCAGGTTGTATATTAGGAATAGTTTCTTTACTGAAGGGATTGCTGGGCATTGGAACAGCCTGCCCAGGGAGGTGGTTGAGTCACCATCCCTGGAGGTGTTTCAGAGGCGATTAGATGTTGTGTTTAGGGACTTGGTTTAGTGGTGTTGATAGGACTAGGACAGAAGTTGGACTTGATGATCTTGAAGGTCTGTTCCAGCTGACACTGTTCTGTGATTCTATAAAGATCCCAGGCTCTTAGGACTCTTATATACTGAGCACCATGGGAATTCCAAGACTAGTGTATTTGGGCCACCTGACCCATCCTCTCCTCCCCGTAGGTGCAGCTGTCCCTCCTTCCCCATTGTGATTGCCACCAGTGCCAGGCAGCCCCAGAGAACTTTTGTCCTTGCGCTCTCAAATCGAGGCACAGACCTTCGACTCCACACAGCTCAATAAACTCGATTGTCCTTTTCCTCTACCTGGCTGCAGGCAGGCCCCCTCTAATTTTTAACAATGTACCCCACTATCGACAAATGGCTTTGTGTGGCTTACGTGGTTATGAGTAAATGGGTTGGTGCAGCTTTTTTGGATTATGCTTCCATTCTTCCTACTTGCATTTGGATCCAAGGTCCACCTACTCAGACTGGAGAACTGTTCACTACAAAGCAGAGCAGCCATCCTCCTGGAAAAATCCTCTCTCTTCTAGGTATCTTACCTTGTAACTGATGTGCTTGTACCTGTAGGGCAGCAGTAGCTTTTCCACCCTGTTTTATTGGGCTGGCTTGGCTGGATTTTGGCAGCTGGATTTTGGAAGCTGCAGGGTGGCTTCTTCACAAAGCTGCTAGAAGCTTCCTGAGTTTGATAGAAGCAATGCCAGCCGGCTCCAAAGAGGGACCCACTGCTGGCCAAGGCTGAGCCTATCAGTAAAGTGATAGGAGAGGAACGGCTCTGTGAAAACATATTTAAGAACGGGGGAAAAGAACTGCACCACAACAGCTGGCAGAGAGATAGAGGAGTGAGAATCTATGAAGACACCAAGGTCAGTGAAGAAGGAGGTGGGGAAGATGTGCTCCAGGCACCAGAGCAGAGAGTCCCCTGGGTCATGGTGAAAACCATGGTGAAGTGGATTGTCCTCCTGCAGCCCATGGGGGGGGTGTAGATGTCCACCGTGGGGCAGAGGACCCCATGCTGTGTGAGTGGATGCCTGAAGGGGACGGTAGCCTGTGGGAAGCCCGCTTCGGAGCAGTTCGCTGCTGGAACCTGTAGTGAATGCCCACGCTGGAGCAGGTTGGCTGGTGGGATTTTTGTGACACTGAGGGGGTCTCACGCTGGAGCAGTTTCTCTTGAAAGACTGCACCTCAGACTCATGAGGGATGGGTTGCCCCTCATAAGGTGTCTCACATTGAGCAGTTTGTGGTGAA
>NW_009702163.1:0-2051 GCF_000703405.1 Apaloderma vittatum
TGACCCTCGTTATTTTCTGTTGCCCCTTCCTCATGAGCTAGAGAGGTGACCCTCCCCTCCGTGTAACTCTGAGGGGGCTTTTTCGCTCGGAGTGTTGGGCCCGGGATGCGGCTCCGGCGGGGTGTGCTCTGAGTTTCGGAGAAAACGGCCTCTCCTGGCAAGGGAGAAGGTTGCATAATTGCTCCTGTGCCTCGCCTGTGGGTTTCAAAGGAGAGCGGTTAGGCGCAAACTTTTATGAGGGAATATGTCAATAAATTTGTATTTCAAAATCTGTATTTCAACAGATTTTAAACGGCGTTTTCTGTTTTATGACTTGTTTACTTACTGATTTTGATACTGGATGTGGATAAATAGGAAATAAGTTACGTTGGTTTTTTATAAAAATTATTTTGCATGTGGCGCAGACTTGCCTAGGGATGAACAGCGATAGGTAACTTAAATAGCAGAGATCTGTTAACATTTTGTCCCTTCTTTTCCCCTAAAGAAACACCTTCCGAGTGGTATTTTTGGTTTTTTTGGTCCTATGGCTAAGTTTTTGTTAAAATATGCATAATATTCCTTAGCTTTAGACATTTATGCCCTAGATCATCTTGGGTTACATTGCTTATCTGAAGCTGCGTGCTTGCTTTTTGAAGCAGTTGTCACACAAGGTCACTTCCATATTTTAGCTGAGTTAGTGTTACAGCATCAACACACCATAGGATGCAATTAACCTTTAGGTCAATTCCCTTGGTTTTGTTCTTTCATTTCAGTCATTGATCCAGGCTGGATCCTGCAGTGGTGAGTTTGGTTTTTTGTTTGGGTTTTTTTTTTTTTGAAGTTAACTAGCCTGTGACAGATTTCAGGTCACTTTCCTGCTCTTTGATAAGTTTCTGTTGAAATACAAGGCGGGGAGTTCTTCATCTGAAATGTTTGTGTTTTATTTTTGACTTCGGCACCATCCTAGCCATCAACAGAAGCTCTTAGTAGGAAGCAAGGGAGGAAAATCACTTGCCCATGTGTCTCGAGTGCTGGGGCCTGAACAGTAGGCACTGAATTAAAGTTGACCTACAGATGAGCTTCATGACCCAACAATATATACTATACACATAGTATTAATTGCATAGGTAAGCTATTACTAATCTATTTTGATGTGAGTATATATGTGCTCTGATGCCCATCTATCAAAAGTTTTTGTTGTTCTGGGCCCCTCAATTTAAGAAGGATAAGGAACTGCTGGAGAGAGTCCAGCGTAGAGCAACCAAGATGATGAAGGGAGTGGAGCATCTCCCTTGTGAGGAAAGGCTGAGGGAGCTGGGTCTCTTTAGTTTGGAGAAGGGGAGACTGAGGGGTGACCTAATTAATGTTTATAAAGATGTAAGGGGTGAGTGTCACGAGGATGGAGCAAGGCTCTTCTCGGTGACAGCCGATGGTAGGATGAGGGGCAGTGGATTTAAACTGGAACACAAGAGGTTCCACCTAAATTTGAGAAGAAACTTCTTCTCAGTGAGGGTGACAGAGCCCTGGCACAGGCTGCCCAGGGAGGTGGTGGAGTCTCCTCCTCTGGAGACATTCAAAACCCGCCTGGATGCCTTCCTGTGTGACATCGTCTGGGTGTTCCTGCTCCGGCGGGGGGATTGGACTAGATGATCTTTCGAGGTCCCTTCCAGTCCCTCACATTCTGTGATTCTGTGTGATTCTGTATCACTTACTGTGTAGTGGTAATCAGCAGAGTGATCTTTCTTGATTTAGAGGTATGTTACAAGGCTGTGAAACCAGATGCCTGGCTTTCTTGAAGTATGTGATTAAAGCCCCAATAGATAAAAAAAGACTTCCCTGATTAAAATAAAGAGACTTTCTTGGACAAACACAGGTAGAGAGACTCCCTTGGATTCCCCCTTTAGCCCTCGCCAAGATTTTGGTGGAATCCAGCAGGGAGGGTGGCACTAGATGTCCCCGTGTTTGAAGTGACATCAGTGGGTTTCTTCAACAGTAAAAGCTGGAGCCTCTTGCAGGGACTTTGGAGCCCTCTCCTGCGCAGGACATCCCCGTTGCCGGGAGAGGGGCTCCAA
>NW_009702163.1:2082-18125 GCF_000703405.1 Apaloderma vittatum
CTTCGGGGCGGCGGGGGCCCCCCAGCCGCGGTGGCTCTGGAGGCTGGTCAAGTGTTGGGGCAGTTGACTGATATTTCTTAATCCCTGTGGCTGACCTTATGGAGGAATGGTTTGCTGCATTACCCTGCTTAGTCGCTTTGCTGCTCAAAACTAGCGATTAATAAGCTTATTAACGAATAGAATTGCCTTATTTTTTGTAGTACCTTGAAATAAACGTTAAAATAAGTCTGCTAGTTTGTCGGTGTCTGTATCCCTTCTGCACGTCCTGTCATTTAGCACAACTTCTTAAAATTCAGCATGGTTTTATATTTTATTTTTTTGGGAGGTTTTGTTTTAGAAAGAATCGTTTGGCTGAGAACTGGCATTCCGATACAGGTCCAGGTGTTTGTGAATAGACATAGAGGGCTATTCTCCCTGTTTTCTAGGAAGTAAAATACACTAAAACCATTTAATATAATTTTCTGTCCTGAAACATGGGGTAGTTTGTCCATAGTGGGAAAACTATGCTTGGAGTGAGTTTCTAAGACTTGTGACGTACTGTTTCTTGAATCCTTAGGCAGAGTATTTCTAGTGTTCCATGACACTTGGGATCTATGCATCTTAAATGCGCGGTGTGCGAGGCCTAGCTGATAGCTCTTGTTGGGAAGCGGTGAAATGGTCTGCAGCTTTGTAAAGAAAACGTTTCAGGAATTGTTCAGTGTTCTGTTGCATTGCATGCCTGTAAAAGATTTTTAATTTGCAGTGTTTTATAATAAAATAGAAGAATTTTCAGCTCCCCTTTTTGCTCTTTCCATAATCACACCAAGCTATTTTGGATTTTTTGTTTGTTTGTTTTGCGAATTGCGTGAGAGGTTATGTGCTACGGTTCTTGACTGGAAGCCTGTGTGGTGCCTTAATGCTGAGACCTGTCTTTTGGAAGCTTTGGAATTTTTTTGAATTTTAATATAGCCTTTCTCGTATGTTTTAAATTCCTAAGTATGAGAACTAGGAAGACTGTGTCTTTTTTTTTTTTTTCGAGTAACTTAATTGTTTAACTGTTAGTACACCTAGTGGACTATGCCTGAGGACTAATGTGTGCTTAGGATATCCTTGCCAAATTTTGAACTCTTTGATCGAGACGTAGTTACTAGCCTGGTTCTAAAAGGTGTGTTTTATATGGAAGAAGTGATTATAAATGGTGAAAGTACCACTAAATGTTGCATGTTTACAAACATGTGAATGTAACACTTATGGTTTGAGGGGTTTGAAAGGCAATGAGGGTAACTGCTCACTGAATTACAGAGTTTAGAGTTAATAAAGGCAGTTATAACCTGATTTATGGTTGTTTCTCACAAGTAGCACAATTGTCAGGCACATAATTGTGTTTGTTTAGAGAAACAAGTATAGCTTTCTTATTTGCTTTTCTTTTCTCCTATGAATGGGTGGTTCAGCTTCATGAGAAATAAGTGACTTTTTTTCTCTTAATAACTGAAGAGAGAGTTTATGGAAACCTTGGGTCAGCCTCAGATTCTCAGCAGAATTGGGAAAGAGCCTTGATGCCCTAATGAAACACTGTGCTTTTTAAAAATCAAACCAAAAAGTTGTCAAGATTGCCTCTCAGTGTTTTTATGGCGAAGTACTAGTGTGAACATGAAAGGTGGAGGACACTTGGAGGTCCCAAAGATAGGATATTTTATTGGGGAACTTCTTCTAATATGTAAATCAAGGCCAATCTTAGAGTTATCGCATACTTCTCCTATGTGAGGGTTGAGTGTATACCTGCAGCACAACCTTCAGACACCAACTTCTGAAATTCCAGGCCTTAGTTGAGAATATTTTTGTTGAAATGCAGTTAGGAAGGTGGAGCTTATCTCTCTCGTGGACTTGGGAGTGGGAAGTTACTTGACTTGAAGCAAACAAGTAAGACTTGAATTTAATGGTAAGAATACGAATTTATAAAATCAAGGTGTTATAAAATTGTTAGAACTTGAAACAAAAGTCAAGTACTAGCATCACAATAGCCAACATGCACAGTAGAACAATTTCTGTGTTACTTGCTTTTAAATTTCTCTTTAGGACATCATTGCCCAATTTACTGTCTGAAATGAGCAATTTTCAAAATCTGGGGAAAGACAGGTATTCTTTCTGGCTATGAATGAGATCAAAGAAGCATATATTCCAATGAAATTGGAGCTAGAAACTGGCATTTTTGACAGAATATTGCTTTAACAAAATTTTAAGGCATGTGGATTCATAGCCCACTTTTGAAGTGAAGTGAGAAGCGTAGCTGCGGAGCTGACTGCAGCTGTCAAACCCTGCAGCTTAGTGGGACGTGCTTTCTGCATTGTCTCTCCTCTTGGCTACACCTGTCCTTGAACTGAGAAGGCAAATTTAGTGACTAATTTGAATCTGTTTTGTTTCATGGAAGTCATGTTTTCTTTTCCCCTCCCTCATAGTTAAAGTATTTTCTTTTTAAGATCATAGAGTGGTCGGAGTGGGAGGGGACCTTGACTTCCATGAGAAATTATGCTTTAGAAAATCGGACTATTCCAAATAATTTGGTCTCTGACTGAACTTTTTATCATACATCTTGCATTGATCTCTTTCCTCGTGGAATAATTTGATAGCCTATAACAAGGCTGCAGTTAAGAGACATGTCTGTTATAAAACCCCATTAGAAGTTTTTAATTACATTGTGACAGTGTTGAACAAGTAGAAGAATTTAATTTCATCTTCTAGGAAGTGCAGCTTCGGTGAGTACAAACAAATAAGCCCAAGTACCTGATTGGCATCTGCGTGGTTTGTTGTTCATTTGTCCCCACTTGCTCTAAGTCTTACTATTAAAATCAGAGTCTGAGGATTAAATTACGTAGAGAAAATCTGTTACAGTACTTCAAACCTTATTCTACTAGCCTAATGCTTCTAGGAGATATTCAAAGCAAACGTTGCAAAAAATGACTCTGAAAGGAAAAGACAAGCATTTGCTTTAAAAAAACCACAAATTTTGAAACAGGGCCTAAGGTGAACAGAGTTGACAAGCTGAATATTTTGGAGTATGGTGTTGGTGCGTATGATCTTGAGCAATTGAATTATTTGAGCTGAATGTTACTAAATCAAGTGTTTCAAAGTTATTCCAAGTTGTATTTGCCGTAGCAGAAATCAACTGACTATAGTTTCCTTTGTGAATCTGCTTATGTGGGTCATTAAAATGTAGTTATTTGCTATAGGATGAAGTCAGAAATGGAACAAAGAAATTCATTCACTGCTTCTCGGTGTCATGTGATGGTGTGACCAAGGAGGGCTTGGACCAAGGAGAGCTTGTACCACGCTGAAGCTAGCTAGCCCTAGTGAAAAATCAAGCATCCACCCCGAAAAATAGTTTACATTAAAATGAAATCGCAATGGAATGTTTTAAATCTTGTTTCAGATTCTCACACTTGTTTGTGAGGCAAAACTGATGCTTGCCTGATGGTAGCCTGAACCCATAGTCTGCGTTTGTTGCAGCAATGAATTAAACTTACCACTGAGTGGTACCCTGCAATTTCTTATGGCCCATTTTATGGAGGGTCGTTTTATCAAAGGAGAAACTGTCATCAATCCAAGTGTTTAAATTCAGACAGGGGTGTTTGTTTGTTTGTTGTTTTTTTCCTGTTTTTTTTCTTTGTGATAACTTTGTTCAGTCTGTTTTTCATCCTGTCTTTTGATGCCATTGTGAAAGAGAAGGCTTCCTGGGCACCTTTGACCTCTTACTGGAGGCTTCTTGGTTTGACTGGTGTGGCACTGGTGCCGCAGGTCTCTGCAGGGCAGAAGGTATTTTTTTCTTCTTGTGTGTTTTTTGTTCCCCCCTCTTAGGCTTGTAGCTCTGAACTGTGCGATGTGGAACATTTTATGTGAAGTTATTCTGTTATTGGGTTATTCCAAGCAGTGCTGTGCCACGCAACAGAGTGTGGGGTAAATAACATGTTAGACAGTGCTGGCGTCTCTAGGAAATGTCGAGTAACCTGTTGACTTCCCTGTGTTAATACCCCACACCCCTTGATGACACAACATTGTTTTGGGTGTTTTATTTCTGGTGCGAAAGGGCTGCAGTGGGTTGAGAAATTTAAATTTCCGATCCGGAACTTGGAGGACCCGTCTCCAGAAGCTGAAGGGACTTGGTCAAGGGACTTCATGTTGGTGCCAACGTAGAATGTCTTTTGTGGATTCATAGGAGCTGTGAGGAATGGGCTTAACTTGTCAGAAAGTGTGTTCACAGTAGACAAATCTATCCACAAGGAGTATATGTGTCTTGGTTTCAAATAGATGAATTTAGTTACTAAGTGTAGTCAGCATTTGTCTTTTGAGGTGCTGGAGGTGGAGTACCAGTGGGCAGTAGTAAGACTTGTGTAACGGATCACGCTAACACGGAGAAATCAGAGTCACTTGCACAAGGACTCGAGTTGCTTTCGGTTGAAGGTGCATAGGTTTCGAGGTAGTGTTTTTGTTTCTTGGGTTTCCGGGCAGTGCTTTCTTTCTGTCGTGAGGTCCAGGGTGGTACATCAGCTCAGTTGCAACACCACGTGCGGACGTGGTCAGCTCTCTTCTGGTGCAGGGCCTGAATCCAGCAGCGCAGCCCGACCTGAGCTGTCCTACTGGAGTGTCTCTGGACCATCTCCCCCTGCTCCTCGTGCTGGCAGTACAGTGCGGCTGCTGGGGCCAGGAGCCTGCTCTGATCTTGCTTTACTGCTTTGCACCTAGGCTTAGCAGCAGAAATTAGGGGTTTTTCTTTCATGCAGAACTTCTAGGCCTGGCTAAGCTTTGTAGAAGTCAGTTTTTACACAACATGAGCAAGTAGACTAGTACTCACTAATATTAATCCCAGCTACGTAAGGCTAAAGGCTTGGAGATTCTAAGGATCTTAAAACCCCCCATTTAAATTGCTCAGAGGTCAGCAAGACAAAAGAACTTGCTCTTCTTGGTCCTTGTGTTTTTCTTTTGGTTACAAAAAATGCATTCTTGAAGTATTTTGGTTTGTTTTAATGAGCCTGTCTGGTATATCTGCTAGCATTAATATTTGATTTGGTATAAAATCTTTATCAAACTCACTTTCACACAGTTGATAGGACTGCATCCTGAAAATGTTTGCTGGTACAATAGTGGCATTCAATCAAGTATATATTTTTACTGAATTATGGTTGCTCAGTTTTAGTGCAAAACTTGAAATGCAAGCTCGGTTAAGAGGAATGTGCATCTGCCCTGTTGTAACATACTTTGTTATGAAAACATTTCATTAGGCTTGAGTCTTTTAAGGTAACTCTTTCCTTAATTGATGCTCTTGACACTACAGTATGATAATCCCCAAACCACTGGCTTTACTCTGGTGTATGTGATGTAGTTTAGAAGATGGAAATTAGTACTGTTAATAAGTTCAGAAATACTATGTAAGGTGAAATCTATTCTTAGAATAATAGTGTTTGTAAATCTTAAATATTGTTTAGATATGATAAACAGTTTTATCAGTTTAGGATTATCTTCTGTAACTTGCAAGACTTGTTTAACCCTGCTACTTGAGAAGGCTAGTGTAAGTGCTACTAGGAGTGTTACACTTTGGAGACTTGCTATAAATTCCTCTTAGTAGAGTGCCGTGCCTAGCACAAGAGTAACTGGTTAAAGATCTGCTAGCAAGTCCACTAGAAGTGTTTTCTGTACAAAGTGTACAACCTGGATTTCAAAAGAGTAGTAACTCTTCTACATTTGTTCCTTTTGAACAAGAATTTTGAAAATACTTTTTCAAAACCTTCTGAGTACAAAAGCTTAGGGGAATCCTTCTGTGTTTGTTAAAACCTGTTACATAAATAAGTTAATAAAGAAGGATTCATAAGTTGCATATCCTTTTTTCTCAACTCTTTTGCTGTTTGCATAACTGGCACACTAAGTCTGACGGAGGATTACGACAACATCGTAATGCCAGTAAATCTTTCTCCCTTTTCTCTGTAAATGTGACAGTCTTGTACACATTGAAATGCTTCAATCATTGGATACGGAAGGATTTAGTAGATCAAGAAGTGGTACCAAGTAAATGCGGAAGCCCGTGCACATGCACCCATGATGTCTCATCATCTTCACTGGTTAATTTATTCATTTGGTTGAAATAGGAGCCTGTAGTTACAAGCCAAATCTTGCCTCTCATTTAAAAGAGCAACACAAAATAGCAATGACAGTATGCAGTGCCTCAGCAATTAGTGACAAGATGTGTGATAGGACCAACTTCGGAATAGAAATCCAAAGGTTACGCAACAGCTTTTATTGCAGTCTCTTCCTAGATAATATAATGGTTTTCTGCTCTAAGACTCTGCAGTCGCATGTTTCGGATGCTTTCATCTAGTTTGCTGCATGTGTGTTGCTTAGTAGCAGCTCTTCCCTGATCTTAAACTGTGGTTTCCTCCCTCAAGTCAGTTTATGGGCCTGATTTATGATAAGGCTCCTAAAAGATGATGAATTATTTCTGATGTGTATTTCTGAGAGGTACAGTACAGCAAGCAGCGTTACAGGTTAAGACCGTATTTTAGTATTGACAGCTTTAAATATTTAGGAGTCAAGTTGTCCTTTCAGCTTCAACAAGATGATCTTATTATTGGCTGTTATGCCACTAATTAAAAGCTTACTGTGCTGATTTCACCACCTTTTGAGATTGGCTGTTACATGTAGTTTGGTCAATGCATTTCCTCACATGGGTATCATTTCCTTAACTCAACTGTTTAGCAAAACGAAACTGTTGCAGTGTAAATATTTTGAAAGGGACTTGAAATTCAATTAATTTTGTAGTTTTAAGAGATGTCTTGGTGGAGATGTCCTGACTAGAAAGAACAACTCCTTTTCTCTGTTCTGTCTTGCCCACTTGAGCATCAGTGTGCTTTATTCATGTGTGTGCATCTGTGTATACTGTTGACTTTAATATCAGCTGCTTGTATGTGGCCGAGAGTTAAAATTTGGTTTGGGTGCACATACTTGGATCATTGAATCATCCTGTAATCACTAGAAGAGAAGCTTTTATTTGTCTTGGGACATTTTCTTCCTTTTCCATCTTTTTACTTAACTGCAAGTCATTCCTTGCTAACTTAGGCTTGATAAAATGCTTTGCTCACAGGGCCTTTGGTCATGCAACTGGCATTGTAGGGCTTGCTTCTGCATTTAACTGAAATGTTTACAAGCCGGGGAAGATTGGATACTATGCTTTATCTGTAAAACTGTTTAATAACAGCAAGTCAAAGAGATTTGGATGTAAAGTAAGTTAAGGACAGTGGGATTTTGAGTAGACAGAACAGAATGAGAGCTTCAATAAATCGAGTAACACAGATAATACATCAGGTAATGTGAGATTTTTGCTCATTTCTTTTTCTTCTTCAATGTTTCTTTTTTCCTGAGTTGGTAGTACACCACACAATAATGTTAAACAGAGCAAGAAGGATTTCGGGGAATTTTTTTTTCTAACTATGGTGAAGGTGCAAGAGGCGGATCGTGCGTGTGAACTGTCCACTCTCATTCAGTGTTATGATGTCTTGTTTGATTTTAGTATCGGGAATTTTTAATTCAGTTTTTTTATATTAGTTTTATATAAGTTTGTGAATATTGTGATGGGTGTGGATATCAATGCTAATTGTTAAATAGTAATTGCTTATGTGCTTTTCCAGGGGGAGTTTGTAGTGCTGTTTTAACTGGTTGTCTTTAAGTCACAACTCAGATAAGCATTTCTCTTCCCATACTTCTGACCACATGTGTTGGAGCTATGTTATGTAATATTTTAGAAGTAGTAAACGCACTCTATATATTTACCTGTGATCAGTGCTGCTGGGTTAAGGTGGGACTGGCTGCCGATATGAGAGTGCGCCTCTTGAGGGTTCTGGTTTTCACCTCAGACAGACATATGAGGGGGTGGGTTAACTTGTGTCAAGTTTGACTTCGTAACAGAAGAGAACCCCGCTTGGCAGCAGCCTAGTCCAGATTCTGCTGCAGGCAGATACGGAATATAAATGGGTTAAGACTCACTCTCTCCATGCACAAAAGGCATCGTATTTTCAACTTGTAATAAAAGTTCACTTGCAGACAAAATTTACCTTCCCCTCCCTTGCCCCGTTAAAAAGTTTTGCATGCTGCTCTTTGTTCCAGTTGGCCCAACGGTGAAATTTGGGAGAGTTAACAGTTCTAAAAGCACAGTTGTATTTTTTCTAAAAATTGTGTGATGAACTGACAGTGAAGACAATACTGTGAGCAAGACGCAGTAATAAATCTGCATGTTGCCAGAGCTCTTGTGGCAGTTTGCATTGTTTGCTGAAATACTGGCAAATCTGGAGTTTCCCTATTTGGTTAAAGTTACATTCCTGTGATGCACATGATGAGCTTTCTGTTTGCCCGCAGTCATTTCAGTGCTGATTAAAATCCACCCTTGGGTTTGCAGGGTGGAAGTCTGCTCTGGAAACTGGTTCCTTTTCATGTCTACTGGTGTTGGTTAAATTGTAATGAGTAATTAGAGCGCTTTGGGTAAGACGAGAGTGGTCAGCAGCTACAAAGATTGCTCCTTGTCTGCCCGTAGAGTGCTGCTGTTAGTATGAGGGGCACCTTTTCTAGGCAGTGATCCTGGTTGCCTGACCAAACAGCCCAGGTAAATTCAACAAGAAAGGCTGAAAACAAGCTAAGAGCTCAATTTCTGTAAAAGCGCACTTGTTGCTTTGAAGTGAGCAGTATTATGTGTTCATTATGAGAAAAAGCTCTACTCTTGTTACAGTATGCTTCAGTGGTTAAAAACTGATTCTTTTTTTTTTAATGGGGGTAATTATTCATGCAGATTGAACTCAAGCTGTATTACTTTCAGAGGTGCTGGAGTGCCTCTTTGCTTTTGGATCTTAGTACAGGGGAGGAAAAAAAAAATGAAAAGTTTTGCTGTCTTAAGAAGAGCTATTTTGGAAATAGCAGGTATGCCGCCAGTGGTGTAAAGCATGGAAAACATTCCAGCCCACAAATATACGTGGAAGCTTTAACTGGAGCAGTTAGCAGAAGAAGGATTGGCAGTAAATTTTCTCTTAGGTATAGGTTCTTGTAATTTTACATAAATTACGGACATTATCCTAAAACCGTTTTTAGGGTGGAAATACAATGTTAATATTAATTTTAACATAGTAATGCAAAAATTAAGACTTTACAAGTTAACCAATTATCTTTATATTTGTATTATTTCCATATTGACAAGTTTTCAAGTATCAGGCTGTTGTTAGTGGTGGGGGGAAGGATCCTTTCCCTGACTTTTTGCTCTGGAAGTTACCAGTTTCTCTGTAGTCTCACTTGTTCTAGAACCTTCTTGGTGTTCCTGGTTGAATGAAAAATACTTCTTAGACAAAAATATCAAAATCAGGATTTAGAACTTATTTGGTCAGCTCAGAGCATCCCTTCAGTCTTCTGTTCCATGTGCTTGGTTGTCTGTAATGCATTGGAAAACTTGTACTTTCTCTTTCATTTGTGAAATGCACAAATGTAGGTCATTAGTTCTAAGAGGAGCTGTTGGAGTAGGTTAACGTTTTGGTCTTGAATGTTTAACTTTTTCCTTGCTGCGATCAAGTAGGTGAACCCTTTAGAGTTGGCAGTTGGTTTCACTTGCATAAAGCCAATCTGCATCTTTGTTGTTGTTTCGAGCGGCCGCACTGCGTGGGACTTCCCAGTTGCCGGGAGAGGGGCTCCAAATCCTCGCTGCAACCGGGGCTCCCCAGCCACCGCAGGTCTGGGTGATGGTAGAGTATTAGGGCATTTGAGTTGTAGTTCTTAATTACTATGACTGACCTCGTGTAGGAATGATTAGGGGCATCACCCTGCTCATTCTCTTTGCTGTCTAAAAGCAGAATCCAAGAAGCTTATTGTCTTAACTAAACGCATTTCTTGATTTTTGTAGTACCTTGAAATAGGCAGTAAAATAAGACAACTCTTTTGTTGGTGTCTGTGTCGTTTTTGCGGACATCCTCCGATTGGCACACCAGCTCCCTGCTTCTGTCCGGTCAGGGGATGAGATGATGAGGCTTGGTTCCTTCTGCAAGTTGACTATCAGGTCACTGGTTTTGTTCTCAGTAAACATATCACTTAATTGGTCTTTATTTAATTGCATCCTGGGTTTAATAGCTCTATGGCTTGGCAGGTTCTGTACACCTCTCTTGTCCCAGTGGAAGATGTTTGCATTGACAAGGGGGGGTTGTGTAATACTCATTTTGAAAAGTGGCTGTGTTTTTCAGCAGTTGTGAAATACTGCCTGGTACAGACTCTTGCTAAGTATGTCGCCATCTCTTGACATTGGCACGCTTCGAGGACACCGGTTCATTTCCGCTTCGAGGATGTTGGTACACCTGCTAAATTGCGTTTAGTTACATTGATTTTTCATGTGGGGTAGGTAGTGCTTTGTAGTACCTTGATAAAGAGTAGAAACTCCAATGCCATTCCCATTCCCGATGTGACCGGTGGGGATGGGAAGCAGTGGGGCAGTACTGGTGTCATCCCTGGAAAGTATGGCTGTTGTTCCTGTGGGTTTTGGTGGCTTGTGTGTAACCCTGGCTGTGAGAACTGTGTCTTAAGGCTAAGGATTGTGTCTTCCTGTGCTGTGCTCCAGGCCTGGATTGGGTCAGAAGATCGAAGTAAAGGCACGCCTGCATCTGGATACCTCTTGGATCATGACCTGCCCTTAGGCTTCTGCTGCCTTTGATTTATGGTGCTGATAGAAACTCTTCCTCAGTTTCTCAATCCTACATCTCCGTTCACGGTTTTGTAATATCACTATTGTTGGCAAAAGCAGTAACTTAACACCGTGGGCATTTTTTATAGCATGGGGTGATCTAGTAGTAACAGCAGCTTTTTGCCAGGTTTAATTAAGAATTTTTCTTTGATATTTCGTCAACAAAACATTTTAAAATTATTTTTAAACCCACACTTGGCTAATGAGTGTTCCCTTCCAGTGACTGAAGCTAGCTGAGCACAGCTTGGTGATACCACTACTGAGTGTTAAACCAAGCCTGTCTACTTCTCTATTTGCACAACTCTCTGTGACTTGAAACCAGTGAGTTTCACGGATGAGAGCCAAGTGAGGTGGTAGGCAGGGCTCTGTGCTGGCATGTATTGTGAACGGGAGCTTGCAGGAGGGTAGCTGAGCGCTCTGAGGGGGTTGTGGTTTTTCTAGAAATCCTCCAGTGGGAGCTAAGGCCTAAATTAAAAGACATATAATACCTTAGGAACTCCAGCCATTCATGCTGAGAGGTAAGCTGTAGTAAGAATGCTTCTCCTACTTCACTGAGGAGTGAAGAGGATTGCTCTTCAGCTTCAACTACTGTTTGCCAAGCAAGAGGTGTTTTAGCCAGCATCCTAAATGAAGCAGCTTAAATCACTTTCTCCTGATGTCAGTGACAGTGCTGCAGTACAGTGAAGATCTCATGTGCTACTCTTAATATCTGCATATGTTAATTCTCTTCCTCTTATCCTTAAGCGTAATTTCAATAAAATGGAGCTTTGTGCCTAGAAATAGTGAAGCTTCTGAGTACTTCCCATAATGCGAGGTCAGCCAGAGCATGTGGTGGTGATGTAGAGAGCTCAGTAAATGCTCTATGGTTCAACTCCTACCTGCCCATAGGAACCGTGAGGTTTTGTGCCACGGGCTTTGTCTTGGAGAAAGGAAAAACTAAAAGGTGCCAAATAAAGTAGATCTGCCTGAATGAACTTTTTTTGTGCATATGTGTGTGTGTGGGTGCATGTGCTACTGCTTGTGATAATTAATTTAAAACTGTTGGGGTTTTGTAAGGGTTGATCAGTAATCTCCTAGGCAATGGCTGACACTTGGTGACGACAAGTGTGAGGGAGCCTTTAAATCCAGTTAGAAAAAACTTCCCATGTGAGAAACTTGATTTAAATCATTGACGTACGCTGTAGTGATTTCCCAAATTTACTTGAGCTTTGTGCACTCTTAAACGTGTTTCTAAGTCAAGCCACTTGCAGAAGCTGGGGTAGGAGTGAATTGAGGCATCTTTCAAAAAGCTGGCTATTATATATTAGCAATAAAAATAGAGGGTTTACTCTTATGCTGTTAATGGACATGACATGAAAAAAAGGATGGTAAGTCCTGAGCAGTCTGTTGTAGGGAGGGTTCCAAGATGACACTGTAAGGAGACAACAAGGACTGGCCATCAGGGTTACTTGTTTCTGTTGTGCTTGTTTATAAAGGACACTGCGACAGACTCAGGGTTCAATGTGGGTTGGTTTGGCACGAGAAAAGAGCAGATTGTTTGGTTTGGCTCGTGCTTGTTTCCCTGTCCTAGGAGGTTTCAAGGGTTGGAGAAGCTTTGTGCTTCTCATGCTCTTGGCTTTCACCTGGTGCGTGCGCTGTTTTGTAGGCTTGACTCACCGAGACACAGGGGGAAGAGTATTTCCCTTTCCCTGAGAGCTTGCTGCTGTCAGAAACTGCGTTGAGGATGGCAGCGGGGTTTTCAGTGTAGGTTTGAGGTTGTGCTCGAGTGTGTTCTGAAGTGCTGGTTTAACTAAGTTCAAGGACTCGTGCAAGTGCTTCAGTGGAAGTTGCAGTGACCCTGTGTGTAGTACTGACTCCTGTTATTGTGCTTGTTTTTGTACACAAAGCGTAATTTTTGCAAGCTTGAAGTAAAGTTAGTTTTTTATTGGGTGACAGCATCTTTCTGCCAGATTTTGACTTGAAACCCAAACTATCTGATCAGTGTCAGTAATAAAAACAATGCATGAATTTGTGTCTTCAGGAAGCAAAAAACCCACCTTATTTCCATTTTTTCCTTCCCATTGGCTTATATGAAAAGAAAACTGCGGAAAGTGTTCTATGTAAATTGGGAGAGTTGCTGCCTAAAGGAGAACAGCTTGAACGTTGTGGCACACTATCAGACAAGAGTTTGTGATATAAATGCTTATAATAATGTTAACAGTGGTGTGACACGCAGGCACTCAAACTACAAAATTAAGACGGCCCTGTTACATGTCCCAGTTGCGTTTATACAAGATACTGCTATCTTACTCACTGAAAAACACCAGTGCATTCACTGGGTCTTGTATGAATAAATCCAAGATTTAAGCCCTTGGATCGTCCAACTTAGCATCTTAGTGTGTTACAAGGAGAATAATGTAGTTGTACTTTTATATATCATCGTAAAGGTTGCAGGATTGAGCTGACGTCAAGTTGCTGGATGGCATTTATAATGTACAAATGGTGCACGTGGTATCTCTGTAGAGTACTGACCTCATTATCACAGTTGATTTCGCTGCTGTTTGATGAAGGTGCTGTATTGATACTTGTCTTGAAGCCTGTTGTTTACCCTTAATGTTAAATGCAAAACGAGGGGAGAGGAAAGTGTGGATCTGGGTGGAAAGAAGAGCGCTACCGCATGCACTCTGATGCCAAGTGCCTCTGTTACTCCCCGTAACCACTGCCAAGGCATCTCTTACAATAAGTGTATGGGATGAGTTTTTGTGGGGTAGCCGCATAATAACTTCTTTAAATTCCCAGGAAGCGCACAAACCCGTTGTCTGTTGATGTAATGCTTTGACTTTTCATTTCAGCTATGAAGCCGTACGCTCCAGCTTTCCTTCTCCTTTGGACTGCTGTCGGGATAGCAAGGGCTGCCAAAATCGTTGTTGTGCCGCCAATTATGTTTGAAAGCCATCTTTATATTTTCAAGACTCTGGCCTCAGCCTTGCATGACCAAGGTCACCAGACAGTGTTTCTCCTCTCTGAGGGCAGAGAGATTCCTCCATCTAACCACTATAGACTTCAGCGCTACCCAGGGATCTTTAACAGCAGCACCTCGGATGATTTTCTCCAGTCCAAGATGAGGAGTATTTTCTCTGGGAGACTGACAGCCCTCGAACTGTTTGATATCCTGGACCACTATTCCAAGAACTGCGATATGATCGTCGGCAACCAAAACCTCATGCGTGTCCTGAAACAGGAAAAATTTGACCTGCTCCTTGTAGATCCCAATGAGATGTGTGGATTTGTTATAGCTCATCTTTTAGGGGTTAAATATGCTGTCTTTTCCACTGGCCTCTGGTATCCTGCAGAAGTGGGTGCTCCAGCTCCTCTGTCTTACGTTCCAGAGTTTAACTCGCTGCTCACGGATCACATGAACCTGTTGGAGAGGATTAAAAATACTGCTGTGTATCTCATCTCAAGGTTCGGAGTCAGTTTTTTGGTTCTGCCAAAATATGAAAGGATAATGCAGAAACACAAGATTCTGCCTGAACGGTCCATGTATGACTTGGTTCATGGATCCAGCCTGTGGATGCTTTGTACTGATGTGGCGCTGGAGTTTCCGAGACCTACGCTGCCCAACGTTGTTTATGTGGGAGGAATCCTCACCAAACCGGCCAGCCCTCTGCCAGAAGTAAGGTTTGCTGAGCTTTTCAGTTATTTCTGTGGTATCTGGTTGACCTTGCAAGAGTGGCAGTTTGGAAGCAGTGTATTTATATTTGGTTTAGTGTCTTTGTTGTTCCTTTGTGAAATGTACCCTGGAAATCACTGGAGGTAGCTTGGGATGGTGGTGAGGGGAACTATGAGACACAAACTCGTTTTGACGAGCCATTTGTGGTTGTAGGAAGTATTTAGCTTCTGAGGAAGGTGCTTCATGGTAGAGAACAACAGTGGCTGCTCTTTTGGAAGTTAAATCTGTAGCTTCTAACCAAGTGTGGGTTAAAATGGGAAAAAGGAAGAACAGGTGAGTGCTGCTGACACTTCAAGAAGCGTGCTCATAGAATGTCATACCTAATGTCACGATATTAGTGTTTTTACACAGGGTTGGCTTACTTTGCTTTGGTAGATAAAAATGTCTTTAAAACTAGATGTATACAAACGTGAAGGAACTAAGCCAAGAAATGTAGGTGTGAGTTGACATTAAAGGGCACGGCTGCTGTGTTCAGATAGGAGTTTGTGCTGTTCACCTACCGGCTGTTGGCTGCTGAACTTTTTACAGAAACAGTGGTGGTGACTGAATTTATTGCAGAAATCTTGTCTGCACAGATTAATACTTAAGTTTGGTTACATTAGTGTGCTCTGTGATATTTGATACCTGGCATCCAAGAATGCCTCTGTTCAGCAGCACAATGAATGACAGGTGGAACAGAATTTCCCAGAAAACCCTGTAAGTTACCTGTCTCTTTATGTGTAATTCAACAAGTAGATCTTGAATTCGGGATGGTTATTCATGTGTACTTCTGGCTGGGTGATAAGTGCGTAGGCAGACCTGCAGTGCTCAACCAGTTCTTGCTGAAAATGCCTCATTCACTCTTAGCTTTTTGCATGGAAACTGTCAGGCCTGTTTTCCATCCATTTTAGGGTGGAAATTGGTAGTGAAAGGTTTGTAGAGTCGTAGAATCATAGAATGGCCTAGGCTGGAAGGGACCTTAGAGATCATCTAGTCCAACCTCCCTGTTGTACTGTGTTATTTTAATTGTTTTGGGGGTTTTGGATTTTTTTTTTTGATTAATTTTTTGCAGTGTCGGTAGTGTCCTGACTTAGCAGTAGCTGTTTTCACAAACTTGGAAAATATCAGGCAATTCCCAGGCTTGTGCTGTGGGATGTGGAGTGCTGAGCCAATTCCCTCCTTGTTTGTTTGTTTGTTTTCCTGTCACCCCTCACTGATTCAAGTGTCGGTGCGGGTGCAGTGTACCAGAGCAGGCGCTTACCTTGTGCTCTGAACACACTAGTATTACATCTCTTAATGTACTATGGTATCTTCACCAAGTGTCGTCAAATAAGATGATAAAAATACTGCTTCTAACTCCTTGTTCTTGTGTGTACATTACTGTATGTGTTTAGAAAGTGTCAGGCGGCTCAGACAGCCTGAGAAAGCAGCCTAAAGGTAGCCCTAAACAAACTTCCGCCCTGTTCTCTCCAGGAAAACCCTGCTGGCTGGATAGAGTTTCAGCTCTTAATTTTCTAAACTGATGTTTTCCTCTTTTCTGACAAGTAAAATGTCTTTACATGATAAGTTTGGAGACTAATGTTGACTTTATTTTTTTGGGGGGGGGGGGGGGGGTCGTATTTTTTGTTT
>NW_009702163.1:18156-24721 GCF_000703405.1 Apaloderma vittatum
GGTAAGAAATGAACTCTTCCCAAAAGCATGTACGTTCTTTGCCGTACAGTGGAGTGGAAAGAAATGAAAGGATTGGTTTTCTTTCAGTGTTTTGCTATAGGGCATGTGTGTGTGTAGGTAAAGACATCAGCCTTTGTACACATTATATATAAAAATATATTTGGACCCTTCTGAGAATATTCTCAAGTTATGCTGTCAAGACATATGTTAACCTGTTAAAATACGATGGAAGAAGGTGGAACAGTTCAGTGTAATGTTTAATATAACCAGACTGGCAGTGACCTTGAAATAGACTTGTACATAGAATCTCTGCTTGCACGTAGTCCAGTGGGGGGGAAAAATAAAACTGTGTAATTATTTGCAAACTGAGATACTATTTACCTGCTCTTCAGTTTTATTGGGCAGTTCTTACAGTGCTATAAGCTCAGGATTTGATTGAATACGAGAGACACAAAGTGCGTGTTCATCTTTGAACGTACAATTTATCCTTCCCTCAACTATTATCCATAATCCACTGTGGTATGTATTGTAGGTAAATTATTGAGTGATTGGTTTGATTTTTGCTGAACAGTTAGATAAAATCCATAATGATCCCTTTATTCTGGCGGTTTGAAGAAGGATAGGTAGTGCTGGGACTGTTTTGACCTATTGCTGCATCTTGAAGACTGGAGCCTTGGATAATGCTGCAGTTTTTAGCTTGATGCAGAAGCCAGAAGCAGAGCTAGTTTATGTACCTATGCTGGGCTGAAAACAGTGATGCTTCAGCAGCTGTCACTTAAAAGAAAGTCATGTTCCTGCCCAGAGATGATCATTAGAGTAAGAGGCAAGTGGCTGGAGATAACAGCTTTAGCAGACAAATTTAAGCTACTATTAAAAGCCATTCAGGTCTCCTAGGTTTTCCAAGACTGTCTTCCTCACTTTTTTTTCTGGTAGAGAATTCTTAGGGGGGAAAAACTATCTGATGGGGTTTTTTAAATCAAAAATATGTACGCAAGACAAAATACGCAGACCTCAGCAGTGGCACCTGTGCCTAGTGGGCAGATGGAATTTGTTATTTTTGAGGGGGAAGTGTGGACAAATGGTTTGTTTAACGAGGTTGGAATTCCTACAAGGTAACTGAAAAGCTCTTGTTTTCTGTTAATAGTGAACATGTTAATAAAAAAATGCAGGGAGCAGTAATAGAGGAGAAAAAGGTCAAGGCCTTTTTAGTGGATATGTGATGGCTGTGGTTTAGTTCTGGTGAATATGCAAATTCTTTTGTGTCGTTGCTCAGAACCTGTCCCCGTGTTTCTGTTAAACTTTAAAAGTCAAGTTTGAGAAGTCCAGCTTTACAGGTAGCACCTAGCAAGGAGTGCTGAATGTTTTAGTCATGTAGCTGGGTCTGTGTGTGTAGAGGGACCTTATTTTGCTCTGTCCCTGTTCCAGGTACATTGATATGTGGGTTCAGGGCAGTGGAAGGCTTTTGTAAACCACATCATCCTCACTTCATGTGTACAGGATCCCCTCGAGTGTTTCTGAATGTGGGTGAGCTAGATGTATTCTGGAGGTTGTTAACCTGGAAGCCTTATTTCCCCTGGAAACCCGATGCTTGCTGGTGTCTGATGGGAGATGTAAGGGTCGGTAGCAGACTTGGGGATGGCTTCAAGTGATATGCTTTGTGGGTGATCGGGAACCACATTAGGTGTACCCCAAGTTAAGCTGCTTGGGTGTGCACGGTGTGTGTGGAGAGTGCTCAGGTATCAGAGAATCACAGAATGGCCTAGGCTGGAAGGGACCTTAGAGATCATTTTAATCCAACCTCCCTGTTTTGGGCAGGGATGCCACCTCTTGACTAGACCAGGCAACACATGGGGACGGAATGGGAATCAAACCCGTGACCTCGGTGTTGTCATTGTTTTCAGCATTGTGCTAACCAGCAGTCTCTGCAGGAACCACACGTCACCTGTGAAGGGAACTGGCCTTGCTGGGACGTACCTTTACTGCCCTGCACGGAGCAGAAACCTGCAGACGATGGCCATGCAGCTGCATCACGTGGTGGGCATGATTTTTAGCTGCTGCTGAGCTCTGTAGTGATTATGGCTGTGACACACAGCTGTGTTATATGAGCTACCAATGTGTCTTCAGGTTGCAGCCTGCACAGGTGCCTTGAGAAGCCTTCTCTAGACTCCAGTCTTTATTTGCTCTCCCTCTAAGGCAGTGCCCCGATGTTGGTCTGTGCTTGGCGCAGTGTCCCTTGGCACGGTTGCAGCGATCAGCGTGCGCGGGAGCCAGAGCCAAGAGCCAGCAAGGAGAAGAGCAGCAGCAGGTCCTTTGGAGGTGACTGCTCTGCCCGGCTCCCCGCAGTGCTTTGCGGCACGGGCAGCTGGGACCTGTCTCCTCCGTGTAGCAGGATTAGTCTTGTCCTTTGCGGAGGGATGTTGTGTCAGTCAGCAGCTGAAACGCCCTGTGACGGCACATTTTTCTTGCTGCGCCTTTCTGATCCTGGCTGCGGGTGGATGGAGCTGGGCATTGCTTGCGTGTCTCGGCTTCACAAAGCTCAGCATGGGCGATAGGCACTGCAGATGTCATCACCTGTGGTAGCTAGCGTGCTCTTTTCCCTGGTTAAAGCATGTCAATGGAAATGTGTCTTGCATAAATATTGTGCAAGGAGATGGTTCAAGTGGCTGCATGCGTTACGCTTAAGTGAGTAAAATCATACATTCGTGTGGAAGAGTCCAGTGTTTATGTAGTAAACTCCCAAGAGGAGTACCTTTGGAGTTGCAGAAAGGACAGTGCTGGCAGAATGAGGCTTAAAAAATGAAAAGCTAGAGATGTACTGAAACACCTGGTGTGTGGTGAGGAGGGGACTGAGGGCCCTGGGAAGGAGCAGGCTTCTTGGCTGCGAGAAAAGCAGCCAGAGGCCCGAAAGGACTTGGATCCATCAGCTGCTCCTTGTAGGGGTGTTTGGAGTGGGTTGGATCCTGCAGTTTGGATACAGATGCACTTCAAGTAATTATCTCAGTGTTTACAGAGAAACATAAATCACAAAATGGAGTAATGCGTACTCTCTAGTTAGTAAGTTGAGGTCCTGCTCTTTAACATCGGCAGTTTTCCTTTCATGACTGTCTCTGAACGTGATGGTTTTTTTCACTGATGATCTTGAGGTGGTACTTTGGACTAAATGTCACTTGTCGTTGATAGGAAAAGAGGAAAAAATGACAGGTTGTTAATAAAAAATGAAGCTTGCATATCAGGTTAAGCTAAGTTTATGCTGCAAAGAAAGGTGTTCACGTTTTGGAATAAGAAGCTGTCCTTTGATCTGTAGCTGTCAACAGATAGTAATTACAGGAACTTATTCCTGCCTGTAGATCTCTTATCTAATCTTGTTGTATGTAACAATTTTGTGGCTTGGAAATATCTTCAATAAAAAGTTTTGTTGTTTTCTTTCCTGAGTCTTAGAGAGAGCTGTGTGTGTTAGCTGATAGTGCTGTTGAAAATTAGGTGGAAGAATAGACATTTCATCCCTTAGATCAAATTATTCTCCTTCATTCAAAATCAGACTGTGGCAGTAGGTTTTTGTGCATGGTGTAGCACAATCACTTTATAGTCAATTCTTCTTTTTTTAAGTCTGCAGGGCAGCTCTTGTAGACCTTCTTTTGACAGTAAATTTCTGGTGACATGAAGCAATTACAGCTGCTTTAAAATGTGTGTGATTGTCAGCTGGGGAGGCAAAAATTGCTTTAAGCATGATAGGTTACGGAGCACTGTCAATTGTGTGCTGAACTGTATGATCATGTAGTCTGGCTCTGAAACTTATTTCCACGTAAGGCTTCTTCCCCTCCAATAATTGATTTCTAAGCTACCTGAACTCTTTTGGTACCCACAGTCGTAAAACTGCTGCAGTCTCCATTCTTGGATGCTCCGGTGTGCCTCGGCTGGTGAACCACGTCTGTTCCTGCAGTACTGCTGCATTTCCAGTTTGCGAGATAAGTGACTCAGCACCTGGCTGTGCAGTGCAGGATGGGGGGGAAAAGGACGCAGGGCTGGTTTAGCAGTCAGTTCTGAGTGTCGGGTCAGGATGGCAAATTCTCCAGAAACACCTGGCAGATGTAAGCTGCAGTCCAGTGATCTGAGGAATGAATACATTGCCTCTTCATAAGCCTGTGCTCTTCATCAAAAAGCAACTTTACTCATGATTCATGTGTAGTAATGTTGGTTGGTAATTTCTTCAGCTCTAAATGGTGGTGCGTGTTGGGAATGAAAAATGCCAAGTTCAGGCCTTGGATGTAGCACAGGCTGAATTTATGAAGAATAAAAGCAACGGAAGGTTGGGGTTTTTTGCTTTTTTTACTATATCACATTACTGAAAATCAAGCAGGTTAATATTAGATACTATAATAACCAGGTTTTCTTGTTATAAATAATTTAATTCATATTCTTGGTGTTGGAATGCACAAATCAAGATTTATTCCCTTTGATGTGCAGTGCTTTAACTGTTTGTGTGACTTGCTAGTTTTTAAATACTGATCTATATGTAGGATAAATACTGAGCTAGTGTTTTTCCCATGGTCTACTTGCCTAGCATATACTGTCACATGAGTTTGAACATGGTTGAGTTTGAAGACCATGTTTGTCAAATTTAAGAAATTGGGACAGTACAGTTATTTTGTACAGTTATTTTTTTGAGTGCCTAGGTTTAGGTTTATCCTTTACAGATGATGTGAAGTTTTTCTGGATGTGACAGTCCTGGCAGTCCTGACAGTGAACTTCAAGGTCACAGCAGCATCCTGAGCAGCAGGTTTGTTATTAAAAAAATGCTCCTAGTGGTTTGATTTTATTCACTCATAAGAGGTGAAAACAGGGACTTGCTCAGAGAGTGCTTGTGTGGTGCTTGGTCTCCCCATGCGTTTGGGGTGCAAGTGAGGGGAGACACATGTAGGTGGGACCCTCCTGAGTGTGACTCTGGTCACCTAAGCCAAGTGGAGGAACAGAAGAGGAGATTAGGGGGAGTTTTGATTGAAGGATGTGAAATCCCATCACTTAAATATAGGCTTCAAAGCCAACTGATTTTCATCTGGTTCAAAAAGCGGTGATGACTGACAGCCTGTTAAAAATATGTAAATATAATACAGAATGTGTATATCATCTGTCTGTATATGTGGATGTGTACATACATGCATGTGTATATTTGTGTGTGTGTACGCATATATTTAGAAATACATAAAAAGGAGAGAAAGGAAGGAGGTGAGCTCCAGGGAGCAAGAAAAACTTCAGTCTGAACAGGAAATGACAAAGAACTTGCTATTAGTTTATCAAAGCTGCAGGTTAGAATTGTATCTCCTACCGTATGGAGAACATTAGTCTTGTACTGGAACAATAAAAGATGAAATTTCCTCCCTCAATTAATTGACAATGTGGATTTAGGGATGGGGTTTTGTGTTAATATCTGTAATGCAGAGGTCTGGGTTTAAAATTCATCTTCTCTTGTTTCTATCACTATATTTGCTGTAATTTAATTTGTCTGAACGTTCTATAGACAAAGTAAAAAGTCTTCATACTTAATATTCTCTTAATTATTACTCCTACAGCTCTTCTTCTACTTCGGCAACTACAGAAACTGTGGGAGGAGTCACAGAACCTTGGTTTGTGCTTAGATTTAATGACCTTAAACTTTTCTGTGTTTGCTTGCGGGTTGTACGATGGGGCTTCACACTTAGGAAAGTCAACTTACTTTTATATTAGTAAACAGAATATTGCCTCTGGGTAATGTCAACAAGGTTCTTAATTTGAATTTTGGATTTGAGTATACCTCTGCACCTGCTACTCTACGCAGGGATTTTGATAACCTCTCAGGAAGGGCGAGCAGCTTATTTTTTACTACCTTACATTCATTTGAAAGGCAAGATTGCTTTCCCAGGGTGCTTGCCAAAGGGCTGGTGAGTAATGGATTTTCGACGGAGAGGGTTGCATTAGAGAAGTCCTTGCGCAGCAGTTTGCTGCTTGACCTCTAGTTTTAGGTAGCCTGTGTTCTTGGAGACTTCACTGGATGGACCTGTAACTCTAGAGAGGGCTGAGATACCAGAGAAGAGACAAAAGCTGGTGGTACTGTATTTCTTGCTGGAGATTTCGGAGTCTGAATTTCGTTCCTCTTTCAAGTTAAATGAACTTAAATGTTTTTTTCCTATTGGATGTTGAATAGGAAAAGGGAATAGAGGGCAAGGACAAGGAAATGCAGCATTTCAGACATTGAAAAGCTTCATAAGGCTTTAAAAAACATTTTTATTTCCTGGTGCATTTTGTTAAGCCATGCACAGTGCGTGCACGTAGAGATGCCAGATAATTAGTGAGAAACCTAAAAATTCTGTATTTCAGCAAGGCTGAATCTGTGTCTAATATTATTGAAGAAGTACTTAATTAACAGTATTGTTAGAATAATACATGATGACAGTGGACTTCTTGGGCTCTTAATAGAAGAAAACAGTCGAGATCTTAACTTGTTTCTCAACTAGTGTGCAGTTAGTGTGGCTTTAACCAGCAAGGAAATACTAATCCCATAATCATAGGATGGCCTAGGCTGGAAAGGACC
>NW_009702164.1:0-2992 GCF_000703405.1 Apaloderma vittatum
CCACCAAGACGTTGGGGACACCCCTGAGACATCGGGACACCTTGGGGACACCGCAGGGAACCGGTGGGGACATCTGAGGGATGGTGGGGACCCCCCCCAGATGTTTGGGACACCTTGAGGACACCCTGGGAACACCTTGGGGACACCCCAGGGCTGGTGGGGACACCAGGGAGACACCTCAGGGATGATGAGGACACCTTGGCGACACCCCCAAGACGCTGAGGCCACCCTGGGGGACACCCTGAGGGCGCTTTGGGGCCACCAGAGGCACTGGGGACACTCTGGGGACATCAACAATGTCGGGGCCACCCCAGGTACAGCAGAGGGGTGGCCCCAGGTGACGCCCAAGTGACACAAGAGGACCTCAAGTGACACCCAAGTGACAGGAGAAGACCTCAAGTGGCTTTGAGGGACCTCAAGTGTCACCCAAGTGACATGGAGAGATCTCAAGGGACTTTGAAAATCCTCAAGTGACTTTGAGGGACCTCAAATGACCTTGAAGAAACTCAGCGGCCCTTGAGGAACCTCAACCGTCACCCAAGTGACCTGGAAGGACCTCAAGTGACACCCAAGTGACAGGACAAGACCTCAAGTGACTTTGAGAGACCTCAACTGACAGGACCAGACCTTAAAGGACTTTGAAGAACCTCAAGTGACTCTGAAAACCCTCAAGTGACGCTGAAGAACCTCAACACCCTTGAGGAATCTCAACCATCACCCCAGTGACCTGGAGGGACCCTAAATGACATGACAAGACTTCAAATGACCTTGAGGGACCTCAAGTGACACCCAAGTCATGTGGTGGGACCTCAACCACTCCTGAAGAACCTCAACAGTCTTTGAAGAACCTCAACCGTCACCCAAGTGACCTGGAGGGACCTCAAACGACCTTGAGGGACCTCAAGTAACTCTCAAGGACCTCAACCACCCTTGAAGAACCTCAACAGCCCTTGAAGAACCTCAATTGTCACCCAAGTGACCTGGAGGGACCTCAAGTGACTCTGAAGAATCTCAAACACCCTTGAAAAACCTCAACAGCCCTTGAGGAACCCCAACCATCACCCAAGTGACCTGGAGGGACCCCAAGTGACACGACAAGACTTCAAGTGACTTGGAGGGACCCCAACTGACACCCAAGTGACTTGGAGGGACCCCAAGTGACACCCAAGTGACGTGGTGGGACCTCAAGTGACTCTGAACGACCTCAACCAGCCTTGAAGAACCTCAACAACCCTTGAGAAACCTCAACCATCACCCAAGTGACGTTGAAGGACCTCAAGTGACCTTGAGGGACCTCAAGTGACACCCAAGTCATGTGGTGGGACCTCAACCACTCTTGAAGAACCTCAACAGTCCTTGAAGAACTTCAACGGCCCTTGAGGAACCTCGACTATCACCCAAGTGACCTGGAGGGACCTCAAGTGACACCCAAGTGACAGGACAAGACCTCAAGTGACTTTGAGGGACCTCAGGTGACACCCAAGTGACCTGGAGGGACCTCAAGTGACTCTGAAGGATCTCAACCACCCTTGAAGAACATCAACAACTCTTGAAGAACCTCAATGGTCACCCAATTGACCTGGAGGGACCTCAAGTGACACCCAAGTGACAGGACAAGACCTCAAGTGACCTTGAGGGACATCAAGTGACCTGGAGAGACCCCAAGTGACACCCAAGTGACGTGGTGGGACCTCAGGTGACCCTGAAGGACCTCAACAACCCTTGAGGAACCTCAACCATCACCCAAGTCACCTTAAGGGACCTCAAGTTACTCTCAAGGACCTCAAACACCCTTGAAGAACCTCAACAGCTCTTGAGGAACCTGAACTGTCACCCGAGCGACCTTGATGGACCTCAAGTGACCTTGAGGGACCTTGAGTGACACGGATGGACCTCCCAGGGTGGGGTGGGGGTCGTCACCTGCTCCAGGGCCTCGGCCAGGTGCCGGTCGAGCCGTCCCTCGCGCTTGCGGAGCTTGGCGCTGTCCCACTGCAGCCCCTCCACCGTGGTGCCCATCTCCAGCACCTTGGTCTCGGCCGAGGTGGCCTTGTCCTGCAGCTCGGCCAGCTGGGGGGGACACGGCGGGGAGGACACGGCGTCAGCCCAGGGGGGACATCGGCCACGGAATCCACTGGAGATCCCAACATGGAACCTTCTGGAGATCCCAACCCAGAACCTTCTGGAGATCCCAACCCGAGACTTCTGGAGATCCCATCCCAACATCAAACCCCTGGAGATCCCAACCCAGAACCTTCTGGAGATCCCAACCTGGAACCTTCTGGAGATCCCAAACCTGGAACCTTCTGGAGATCCCAAACATGGAACCCCTGGAGATCCCACCATGGAACCTTCTGGAGATCCCAACCCAGAACCTTCTGGAGATCCCAACTGGAACCTTCTGGAGATCCCAAACCTAGAACCCCTGGAGATCCCAAACCTGGAACCTTCTGGAGATCCCAACCTGGAACCTTCTGGAGATCCCAAACATGGAACCCCTGGAGATCCCAACATGGAACCTTCTGGAGATCCCAACCTAGAACCCCTGGAGATCCCAACCTGGAACCCCTGGAGATCCTGATCACGTGACCCCACTGAGATATGGATCACATGACTCCATGGACATATGGGTCAGGTGACCCCATGGAGACCTCAACCATGGAAACCCCTGGAGATCCGGGTCACGTGACCTCATAGAGATATAAATCAGGTGACCCCATGGAAATACAGCTCAGGTGACCTCAGGAAGATCCAGGTCACATGATCTCATAGAGATCTGGATCAGGTGACCCCATGGAAATACAGGTCAGGTGACCTCATGGAGATTCGGGTCACGTGATCTCATGGAGCTCTCATGGAGATCTTGGTCAGGTGACCCCATGGAAATATGGGTCAGGTGACCCCATGGAGCTCCGGATCAGGTGACTCACGGAAATGCGGGTCAGGTGACCTCATGGAGATCTGGGTCAGGTGACCCCATGGAGCTCCAGGTCAG
>NW_009702165.1:0-35498 GCF_000703405.1 Apaloderma vittatum
GGTTCGGCAGCGCCCTCAGGTGAACCTCGGAGTGGTCGAGGGGACGCGTCGAGTTGTTTGGTCGGCGGTGCCGGCACACGCAGCTCTTTCGGTTACTTTGCTGCTCTTTTCTCGGTGCTTTACGTGCTGCCAGCGGTATAACGAAGGGTCTCTTTTTTTCTTTTTTTCTAACAGCAGTATTAATTGCTGTCCTCTGGGTTTGCAAAGTTTTAGCTGAAGAGTGCGGTTTCCCTGTTCTGTACTTCCCAGAGCTCTGTGGCATTTCGCTGGCATCCATTAATGCTACAGCAAGAACATCCTGAGCCTGTGGTCAGTTCCTTGCTGCTCTCTCAAATGGAAATGGCTTGCTTGAGGACAGAGAGAAAGGGCTCGGGTCGTTTCTGCATGTTCTGTGGAGTGGTGGGGAAAGCAGCGGGGTGAAAGTCCTCCAGCATGCTGCCAGGAGGGAAACTAACTGCATTTTCCTCGGTGTCCTTCGTGTGCTCCTTTCCTGCTCAGAGCTGGGCATACCATACCTATAGAAGAAGCTGTGCTAGCGCAGGAAGGATGTTCTGGTGGATAAGATGCTGCTCCAGGCCTCGGGAGTTTGGCACTCAGTAACTTTTCTTACCAGCTTTATATGCACTCACCTATTTCCCAGGTTCCCCAGTTGTAAAATGAGGCTTTGGATTTCCAGCCCTCTCCAAACAATGCGTCTCTTTGGATCGTCTGTATAGCAGGGTGACTGGAGACGTGACAAGATCCCTTGACACCTAGCTATGATATTTCAGGTCACGCTCTATGTGAATGAATACGCGGTCTGATGAAAATTTTATTAGCTTCAGAAAGGAACAAATGTAAAATTACCATCCTTGATTTTCAGGCATGAAATGTCTCTTGTGTTTAAAGTATAAGTCAACTTTTCTTAGGTCATTAGCTTTTACCTGCTTTGCCAGGCTTCTGAGGTGTCCTGGTTTGCAGTCTTTGACAGCATCTTTGCTCTCAGGTGGAAGCATGGTTGTATTCCTGTAGAATGCATGTTTCTGTTATCATTATGTTGCTGTTTTCATGCTACCAGTAATTAAACACAGCTTTTTTCCCCTCTATTGATCAGTTGCTGAAGTAAAAGAAATCTCTATCCTCCCCATGCTAACTGTTGACATGGAAAACAAGGAAAATGGCTCTCTGGATGTCAAAAAGTAAGTGAATCCATAGTGGTCAGTTTATGTAAAGAGCATATGGATTTGGGTTGTAGTTTTCCTTTGACTTAATGCGGTTGACAATAGTAGGCACCTCCATCTTTGCTCGGTTCAAACCTTCCTCGCTCTCTAATTACTTTTGTTGTATTTCAGCTTGGAAGTAGAAGAGTCTCGGGCACTAAATTGGTTAAAAGCGATATGTGGGAGGACTGTATAGCAGTGGAGAGTTGTAGGAGGTACTAACTTAAGTTAGGGATATACCTGTGTCCATTGATTTCTTCCCTCAGCCACAGAGTAAAGCAAGTGGTAGCACTGTAGCCAATGCTCTTACCTCTGCTCACCTCTCTGCTAGTGGCTTCTGCAGAACTGATGCCTGATGGAGAGAAGTGTCGTACGTGGAACTCTCCTCTGTGTCTCCTTCAGAGACATACACCTTCTCTGCTGAGTGCTCAGCTGGTTAGAACTGAGAATAGTAGCAGCAGCGTATGTTTTTGGTGTCAGTTCTCTTCTGGAACAGATGTTTTAAGTTGTTTGCTGGAAAAGCCCTGAACTGCTGGGTTTTTACTTCAGACCTGGGACGGGAAGAAGACAGAGGCATAATGTGCACCACTTTACAGTTTTCTTTAGCGTGGTAGACTGCAGGCTAAGGGATAGGAGCTGTTCTGAAGGCGTTTCTGTATGCTCGAAGGTCAGCGGTTCTTAGATGTGGACTATCAATTCTGAATGAAGTTATGATCTGAGAAGTGGAATTCTGTGTGGAAAAAAAAATGGCCTTGCTGCTTTAGGGTTAGAGAAGCCGTGCTGAGATAGGTATGTACGTATCTCTATATATTTACAAACCCCCTCCAAAACAAAAAAGCCCTGAACACAACACAAACAACAAACCGCAAAGAAAGGTACTAGCGAGAGTTCTTAGCCTGTCCTCTCAAACTACAGCATTTCTGCAAAGCTGCACATTATTCTTCTCCTTCAGATCTTTTTTCCATAAGCCTTCCAAGAAAACTTGACAATGCTTAGGCTGCCAGGCACTGGAGCGATATAAATAATGACAATAACAGCATAACAACCACAAAATAACAGTAGTGATAATGGTCACTTCAGGATGCTGCTAAGACACCTGATACCGACACAACACCAGAAGGTCTGATGGCAGCCGTTACAATCAGCGTACTCCGCCTTCACTCGAGACATTGGTTACACCACACCAGCCTAAAATGCAGTCTCGTGTTCAGTGACCACGAATAGCTTATATCATATATGTCCTTCAGCTGCCCGTCTTGCTTCCACAGTGAGGAGGACTCTGTGGTGGGAGGAGAAGGAGGGCACTCAAAGCAAGGACAGGCTACGTTCAATCGTTTTTGCCTGAGGCTTAGATGATAAAGGCTCAACGACTAATATTGACGGTGGCTTTTTAGAACTGGTGATTGTAATTAAACTGATCAGAAGCTGTGGTTTCTAAATGAATGTCTACAGTACGTACATGCACATATCTACAAAGGGAGTGTTTGGCACTTTGCTGAAGTGGTTATAAATAGCTCGGATAAAATCTGATTGTTCGCAGCTTTATCCTTTCAAGCCTTACTGCTTCTGCCACATGATGGCAATAAAGGCGCAGGGACAGTGGTGAAAACCAGGCGAGCTTCAGCTTTATTCAGTATCGGTGTATCTAGTGTCTTATTACAAAGCCTAAAATGCGAGTCCACTTAAGATGTACAGCATCCAGGGTGGCTGGCATAAGCCAGCGTATGGCTAAGCCATGGCTATTCTGTTATTTCCTTTTCTCGTCTCAAAATAGAGCCATGTGCAGCAGCAGGGCAAGGAGGAGACTGGTAGAAGTCTAGAAACCAAACGAGCATCTGCGTAGGTTAAAATCTAGCCAGCCTCCAGCAGTCTGCCACGTGCCTTTGAGTCCTCTGCAGCTGTAGTTGTGGAAATTGGCTCCACTTGAGGTTCATCGTGATGCTGTTCCTTGAGGCAGGAATTTGCAATTATTTCCTGTGACTAGTTAATGACTATGATAGAGAAGTCAGTGCAGTTGAGCTTGGGATGGGGCTGGACCAAGCTGTAGTTCCCTAGTGGTGAAGGAAGAGCTACTTGAAGAACTAACACACTTAAGCTGAAACAAAAAACTGTGGGAAGGAGGGTTTGACACCATATTTACCTTGAAATTAAAGTGCTTTTGGAAGTAAGCAAAATACAGTTAGGAGGTATTTTTAGAGATTGAGTCTTTTATTTGCCATTTAGAAAGAATTAAATTCAATAACTTTAAAATTATTTTTTTAAATACTCAATGGTTGGGGTTTTGTTAGTTTATTTTTAATTTTAAGTAGATGAGTCATTGAAAGTGTGATAGTCTATGTCTTAGGAAATACGCAAAGATTTGAATATTTTTCAAATGCTACTTGTAGAGATATGTCTAGGTTTTGTGTTGTGCTTTTCACATTTTACTTCTTGAGCCTCAGAGTGTGCTCAACACCAGAAATCTTAATTGAAAGGCGTTCTTTGATTATTTTTCTTTAATTTTATTTATCTGTAGCTCTGATAAGGCCATATAGTCTCAATTTCAGTTTTGCTGAGTGTTGCCTTTCTGTGTAATGACAACCAGTGAAGCGATTCGTGAAGTAAGTCATTACTTGATGAGCAGAAGTATGAAACTCTGGCCCTTTGCTCGTTGCTCTGAGATACAGGTATATGCCATGTGATAAGTGAAAGGAGCTGCTTTTAGAAGGCCAAGAGCAGCATATGGTGATATCCAGGTTGCAGTGTGAGTCCCTGGGGCCGGAATTTTATCTCTAAGCTTCAGGAGCCAACATGGACAGGGATCTGTACATTTTGGATATTTCTTCATTAGCATTTTGGTTAAGTGTGCAGAACAGTGGAAAATGTATGGCATGAGCAGTGGGATGTCGGCTTGGAGAAACACATTAAAGACGTTCTTTCGGTATCTTGCTCTTCATCCTCCTACCTTGTTATGGGAAAAGCAATCAAGCTTACTGTGTGTCTTTTTTTTTACCAAGAACTTGCAGGTACACAACGGTTCTCTGTGGTAGGGTGATGGCGGTTTGAGAATAAGAAATGTGGGATGAGGATATAAATATGAATCGTTGTTTGTTTTGACTACTGTCCAAACCCGATTTTTTGGGAGTTTATATATTGAGCAATTAGTGCAATCATTGGTACCTCTCTGGGTTTTTTTTGTTTTACAAGGTGAAGGTGGTTTCCCATAGTTTCTACCTATGTCACAAGGAAGCATAGTTTCACCTGGGAAAAGAATAATCCACACACTGCAAATCTTTATAAGTACTTGGGAGCTGAAAATAGGCAGCAGTCCTGAAATACAGGGATTTGGTACCTCAGTCATGGTTGGCTTTGTTCTCCAACTGCAAAAGCAGTACTCTGACGGGAAAAGATCCTGACTGATTACCTTTGGCTGATGTGAACATTCATGTGCTTTCTTCTTTTCTGAAGGGAGAGGTACCTTGGTTTTCTCCAGCGTTAAGCCTTTGAAATGGAGGAGAACAGGAGTGACTGTTCCGTATCAAGGTGGGGGAGGCGCGACAAAGGGTTCTTCTCCTGGAGGAACAAGGGAAGAAGGGGATGTACACAGCAGCAGACACTTCGCACGTGTTTAGTGATTACTCGTCTGGATTTTTACTTTGCAGTTCAGTAGAGAATGGGAGACCTCCAGATCCTGCTGACTGGGCTGTTGTTGATGTTGTGAATTATTTCAGAACAGCTGGATTTGAAGAACAAGCCAATGCCTTTCAAGAACAGGTAAATCTGTTAGGAAACACCTTTTGACTGCCACCAGTTTATCACACTGCACGTTTTTAACATTGACCTATTACATACTCTTAAATGAGTGTGAGAATCCCACATTAATGGGGGGATTTGAGCGTATTATTGGGTTAACATCCATGGATCTGTGCTCTTTGAGTAATAATATTGTTCTACAAGGTGTGGATAACAGGTTGGAGTTTGTTTAAGGCAGTCATCGGAAAGGTCGGGATTCTAAACACATTTTCCGGCTTGGACTTCGTCTCCCTATACAACCCGCTCAGTTTCACTGTCTTGTTATTTAAACTGGGAATGGCAATTTCCTTTTCCTTTAGTGTATTGTGCAGATGCATTAATGAGTATTTATAAAATCCAGGGGTCCTCAGAAGTAAGTTGCCTTTGAAGAACTAGAATGAAAAAGAGGCTACTCCATTGCATTGAACTTGGCAGTGCAAGTGAACAAGAAAGGACAACGAAGCAGAAGAGTCTTTTTAGGCACGAAGTCACCATGTTTGTAAGATTCAGTCTGAGAAAGAGTTTGGGTCTTCATTCCTGGGCCTTGCAACTGCTGACGCTAATGGATGGCTTCTTCTGGTGGATTTGATCGGCAGTGAGCTTAACAGCTCTATGGCCCCCCTGTAACTCACCCAGCAGCACCCTAGTGAGGTGTATTGCTGGGGAAGGATAAAGAAGTTGGCTTACACTTGGCCTGCAGCCCACTCTGTTCCACAGAGGAGGAACTTGCATGTCCTGATGGTCAGTTCAGCACCTTCCCTCCTAAGCCTATCGATTTGCATGCAGCTACCAGGAAATTAGTTACCAACACTAGTACTGAGTTATCGGAATAGGTGGCTTGACCTACCAGGGCACTGGGCTAGTGCAAGTTATTGGCAGCTTTGCAGAGAAACTGTCCATCTAACATGGAATAACACCACTGTTGGTCAGGCCAACCTTGCTGACCTTCAGCACCTGGACAGTGAGATCCCATCTGCTTCAAGTGATGGGTATAACGGTGTCTAAACGTAGCTCTTTGTTCTTGGGGGTGAAAAGCCTGATGTTGGGTAATTCTCTGGCAGGCTGCAGGGGGAGACTGCTTCTGCAGCTGCTACAAAGTTTGCAGAATTTGAAATGGGCCAACGGCAAAAGAAAAAAAATGTTTAAGTGTATCTATTCCTTAATACCAGAATCCATGGCTCCTCAACAGCCCTGGAAACATGGCTTAAAACCCACACAGGCAAAGTAATTGCTGCCTCTGGGGTTTTTTTCCTTATACTGACAGATACCTCTGACTTTCATCAAATATCTTAACCTCTCTGCACCTCAGATGGCTTGTCAATAACACTGCAGTAATTGCTACTGATCTTGCAGCAGCAAGGTGAGGCTAACTCATGAGTTTTGGCAAAGCAATTTGCAACAGCCTGATAGAAAGTACCATAGAAGCAGAGTGTAAAGGTTTTATTAGTGTTCTGCAGTGAGGGCAAGTGGCTTCAGGAGGATAGCTGAAGTAAGCTGCTTTTTAGCAGTGTGTTGCCAGGGCTCTGCTAGGTTAGCCACAGATAGAAACATTGCTGGGATTCTGCTGCCAGCTTCACTTTATGCCAAAGCCTTAGAGAGAGAGGGGGCTGACAGCCGCCACCAGGATGCAGCCAGGAGGTGTGGGACAGACACTCACAGCAGAAGTCCCTGCCACTTCCTTCCCCTTCCATTCCCTCAGCAGCATGAGGAGCAGCCGGCGCTTGGCTCTCCGTACCACCTCTGCCAGTTCATTCTGTGTCAGCACCAGGAACAACACTGTCCCTAACATCTTACTAGTGGTGCTCTGTTTCCTCTGTACTATTTACCAGCCATTAACTTTAACTCTGTATGCTTATGGTGTTTGTTATCACAGTCTCCCAGAGCATCCAGGTATGGCAGTGCAGTTGGGTTTACTTTGAACCCTTTGCCATCCTCTGCCTATGGAGTCACCAGGCGTGCAGCTGAAGCTCTGGCCAACTCTGGTTTTCTCTGCCGTTTTTACTGCAACTTGCGTGAGCCCCAGAAACCTAAACTAGTTTGATCTGTGACCTGAAGAGGTGATGGAAGGGGAGTGAGGTTGTAAATGGTAAAGTGTTCTGGTTTACCTACAACACTGGGAAATTGTTTTCCACTGAACTGCTTCAGTAGGGGTAGCACAACTGTTTCCTTACAAAATATCTACAGCCTACAATGTAATCATGAGCTCTGTTATTACAGGCAGCTTTTACACAACAGTAACTGAGTCCACGCTTCCTTTTGATGAATCTGAATACACCTGGGCTCACCCAAAGCAAGTGACTCAGAATTTTTAAGACTTAAATTTTTCTTTCAACTTTTTGAGGAAAATAAGAAGACATTTTAAGGAGTGCGGAATGATACGTTTTAGAACTGTATTGTAAGTGCTGGGAAGAAATGGTGATTGTATGATGATTATACATTATTCATTCTTTTGGAGTCCCACTGGTGTCAGCAAGTCAAAAGAGCTCACTGACGAAAACAGACTCAGCTGAAAGCTGTTGCCCAGTGACGAAAACACATAACATCAGCAAGCAAATCAGACAAGCCAAGAAGTTGGGGCACAGGATAACTAAAGAGAGAGGCCGGGTGAGGGTGTGAATGCCTTTGAAGGGCTGCTGCCTGCCGGCAGGTGGCTGAGCTTTCTCTAGGAGCCCTGGCGGCACCGGGGCTGTGGCTCACCCAGAGACCGAAGCTGTTAGCTGTGTCTGGGGACAGGCCAGCGCTGTGCCTCACCTTCGTTATCACCCGTGTGCCTTCTTAACCATTCGTGTCGCAATAACCGGACGAGCCCCAGTAACACAGCGGTAGTTTGCTGACCTCGCTGCGATGCTTTACCTGCAGGGCCGCGGGGGTTTGACGCTAGCTCGCGTCCACTGCTGCTTTCTAGCAGAGCCGTGGCATGGAAGAGATGCTGAGCTGTCTGCCGTGCTGTTGTGATAGCGGTGCTACAAAACCTTGCAGTTCTGAGGCACTTGGAGAAAGAGAAGAAAGAATGCTGGTAGGACTTGAAGCTTCCCTGGCCCACTGGCTACCTGCTGAAGACAGTGCGCCGTTGCTGCCCAGGTTGTTCTGGCACCGTGGGGAGTCACTGTTAGCTCCAGTGGTGTGGAAGGGTGCCTCTGCAGATGACATTAGAAAGGCATACCGACAGCTGGAATTGATTCTGCGCCTTGAAAAAAATCCAGAAAATAGAGAAGCAGCAGAGAAGAAATTCAGAGAAGTTGCCAAAGCATAGAAAGTCTTACCTGGTGCCAGAAAACAGGAATGACTCACAAATCTACAGAAGCAGGTTTAAGTGGAAAACTAAAAAGAAGTGGAAGAGGTAAAGTTTACAGTACACATAAAGATATAAAGCACTTGAATTCTGAATACATAATCACTGATTTCTACCCAGGTATGTTTAGAAAATCAGTTTTCTATTCAATGAAAGCCTTAATAGTTGCCAGCATTTCTAGAATCCATGGGTAGCCCTGTGGCAGAGGAAGGGAAAGGAATAGATGATTTTTTCCTATTCTTGGAGTTTCTCCTGTTCCAGGTACTGGATTTGCTTCAGTTGGATCCTACCGAGCTGGGGACTGTTCTTCCTCCATAGCATCGTTGAATGGCAGCACAAAAGGCACCTTCAGATCGGTCGTAGCAATGAGCACAATACTCGCTGGTGTCAAAATTCCCACAGAAAGAATTGAGAAGAATGGCAAAGAGAGGCTAGAAACTGGTTTTAACCATTAACATTCTCAGCAGTAATTGGAAAGAGGCACCTGCTATAACTGGGTAAAAAGTTATTGGAAACTTTTTTTCTTTTAGAAGTACTGTTACACTGTGCTCCTCTGAGGGATTAGCAGTCGTATCTCAGGGAAATTTTAAAGAAATTCTGCTTTCAGTGGATCTTTGACTATGTTGTGGTTTGTCCATGTATTTCGTATTTATAAACTTGGTAAAATCAAGAGAGAAATCAGTCTGGACAAATTTTTGCTCAACTCTAATGTAAGCCTTCCTCTTTTCACGCTGAGTTTTAATCAAGGACAGGATCTATGATATTTCCGAGACAACATTTTATATTTCCAAGGAAGACGCAGCAGTGGGATAAACTGATCTGGGATGTTTGCAGTATTTATAAAAATACAAAATGTTGACAGTGTGTTACCAACATAACATATAATAATATGTGCAAACGTATTGGTTATTGATAAAAAATTCAGCATTTAAAAGTGGGTTTGGTGGTGTTTTTTGGGTTTTTTTATTAAAAGTAAAAAAGAATGCAACAGCAGAGCGAAGTACAGTGCAGGAGAATGCCATCAGTCGATATATTTCTTTGGGCTGTCACAGGTCTGGAGGTCTGGCTGTGTTCTGAACTGTAGCTCCCGGTTCCCAAGTAGCGCAGAGTGACTGAGCTGTAAGACTGTGTAGAGAAAAGGATGGTCCCATGTCTAAAACAGGGATAGGACTTGAGAGATGAGGATTCTTTCTCTTCCGTTTTGACCTTTGAATCATTTACAGGTGGGTTTCGAACATACTACAAGGTTTTGAGGTGAAAAAAAATCCAAAGCCTGCAGGATTCCTAATCCAAATAGAAGGCAAAGTTTGAGAGCAAGGAAACATAACTGTGATTTAAAAGTGGGAATTTTAAGCAGGAACAGTAGGAGTTTTTGAGACCTAAGCTGGGAAGTTGCTACTTCCGTTGCTTCTTCTGTTGTAAGTGGAGAAAGAGAAGTTCCTTCAGAGTGTTATGCTCCTCATTAGGCCCGTCTAAAATTTGTGACTGCAGGGCTCCCTTATGGGTTTGTTCGGGTTTTTTTACGCCCACCCCCTACAGGATACATGGGAAGGTTGGTCTTTTAAAGAAGGCACCTGAAGTTATTAGCAAATCCTGACTAGTCCAAACTTGCATATCACTATCAATGGTAACTCTTCTGAAATGCATTTCCTAAGCCGCCTTTTTAAGAGTATTCTTCCTTAATGCCTGATAATTAGGCCATCTGCACATGTACCTATTAATTTGAAACAGCTTTACAAGGAGGGAATTTTGAAATTAGGCTCATTTGAGTTTTGTGCTTGACTAAATAGTTTTTGTGCCTTAGTCAGCACAGGTGAGCACTTGAAAAGCAGACAGCAGAGTTTAACAGCTAGAAACAGTTCCAAGCAAATACAGGCTACTGCTTTGCTCACTGATCCTCTGTAGTAGTCTTCCATGTGTTGCACAACTGTTCTCATCTGTTAGATTTGTACATTTGTCTTTATCAACTCTTTAATTCTTCTTATAGGAAATTGATGGCAAATCATTACTGTTGATGACAAGAAATGATGTACTGACTGGACTTTCATTAAAACTGGGGCCTGCGCTGAAAATCTATGAATATCACGTAAAACCTCTACAGACACAACATCTAAAGAACAACTCTTTATAGCGTATCGTCTAATTGGGGTCATGTTGTGCCTCAAAGAGTAAATAAGCAATTTGGTTTCATGTGATGGAACTTTGTAAAGAGAGAATATATCTATTAAGAATTTAAACCAAATGACAATATATATCCTATTGGATAGAGTTGGCAATATACTACATACTGAGTCTGAACTGAGAGAGGTGGTGTGTATTTTTTAGATAGTACATAATGATTTTCTCTTTTAGGAAGTGTCAGTGGGCATGTTGAGATAGCTACAGCACTGTGTCCAGAACAAAAGGCAGGTATGTCATTCTCATTTTTGAGCCAGACATGTTCTTGATTTCGTGAATTACGATACCACCCCACCCTCCTCCCCCTCAAATAAAGTTTACCTGCATCTTTGGGAGAGAGAAACCAATTGAAGTAGGTTTTGGTTTATACCGAAGACCTACTAAAATTATTACCGCTTGTAATTTTAGGATGGGGCACTTGCCAACTCACCCTTTTTTGCAGAGGGTCCTATTTTGACCTTATTAAGGTTTACTCGTGGTATGCTGCAATGTTTAAAGCTGTACATACAACTAACATAACCCCTTCGGTAGCAGAAGGCGTTGCTGACAGGTGAAACTGGGTTGTGTATTTTTTTGCTGTCCTTTAAATTTTCAGCTTGTTTTCACCTGTTTTTAATAGTAGTTCTATGTAAAGTATGGTTGTTTTTTAGAAGTTTCTGTTGCTTTGCAAAACAAAAAAAGCTTCATTTTACTCCTTTCTTAATTTATGATAACTTGTTTTCAGACATTTTTTGTATGCAGAAATTTGTAAAAGGAGTAAAATTCTGCACATTTTTAATATTGTCTGTCATTGGTGGTGTAATGGTTGATTTATTAGTTTTTTTAAATGCTTAACAGTTTGAATACTTGTTTTAAAAACTGAAAGAAGCTGTCTCATCACCATACATCTCTGTTAAAAGAGAGTCTTGTTCAATCTGTTTGTACCAGTTCTCTATTTGATAGGTTGCTTGCTATATCCCAATAAAGCATTGCTTATGTTTGGATTTTTACTTTACAGATCTTTACTTTCTCTGTTTCTTTGTTGTGGTATATTGGAGCTCCTGTTATCCTTTATTTTCCCATTAAAAAGATACCAAAACTTACTAAATATTCTATGTCCTTGTGATTACTTTTAACACTACCTACCAAGATATTTTAAAATGGCATTATTTTTGATTTTTCTTATCTAGTGTTGTATACTGCTGAAGGAGGAGCCCTGGTCATGGTTTGCCAGTAACATCTGTACTTCTCTTGTGCCTTTCCAGAGCTGTCAGTGGTGCGGAGGGGCCGTGCTGGCGCTGGCACAGCGGGGTGACTTACCCCAGAACGCCTGGAACGTGGCCCACAGGTGGTGCTGAGCACTCTCTGGGCTCCCCACCTTCTCTGGCCCAGAGAGCTTTGGGATGACTCCTGGAATTGGGATGTGGGGTTGCCTCAGCGAGGCTGAACAAAGGAACCGGGAAGCAGAAAATAAGCAGGAGAGCGTGGTAGAAGTGGAAACTGTGGGAGAGGAAATGGTGAGGGTGTGCAGCTGAGAAGGGAGAAGGCGAGAGAGCATGGTGCCTTCTGCCGAGTGAGGACAGGATTCAGAGGGAGGAAGAAGCTCTTGTAATCTTCTGCCTTCACTTGTGACTTGGCCAAGTGAGAGGTGGCTGTTGATGGCACGGCGCTAGGGCAGTTGCTTATGGCTTCTGGTGTTGAGATTTGAGAAGGGATAGAGCTGTGTTAATAGCTCTGCTGAAGGTAAAGCTCACAGTATGTGGTAAAATACGTAAACTACACACAGCAGCGTGCTTGCTCATACGCTGTGTAACCTTCATGTTGTACTACATGCCTACCTGGAATCCGAGACACATGGTAGAAGGTGGAGATGTAGTCACCGTTTCTCTTTCTGTCCCTCATACTGCAGTCACTTCAGGTATTGGTCTGTTAGCAACAGGTCTGTAAGTCACAGTCTGAATTCTGCTTATGATTTTATTTATAATTTGGTAGTGTCCAGAGAGTATTGTCTTTGCCTTGGGGAGTTTTCAGGTACAGGGAGAGACTAATTACAGGCTGCAATTGAAAAATTGTCCATGAAACGCCCAGGTATTTTAATATAGAATTAGCTATGTTTGTGAAAAGGATTATGTGAAGCAGCTGCACGTAGCAGTCTGTACATGCCTACCAGCTCTGTATTTGTAGAATTATTGTTGGGAGGAGAATATGTAATACTGTGTTACTGAAGGACGAATTGAATATTCTCTTCTTCTCCATTTGCGTGTTTGGCGTGGGATTCACACATTTTGTGGATCTATGGATGACACAGGATTAAAAGTAAAACATACTTATTCCACGAGGGAGTCAAAATCTCCCCTGTGCAGCCATGAGCACATGTGGTGATTACTGAGCGCCATTCTTTATTTAAATACGTTTTAAAGAGTCAATGAATTGCATTCAGAAACATCCAGATTGTATTCCCCTTTTGGTCAGCACTGCTAACTGGTTCATACAAGTAGAGGCCTAACAAAAAGCTCACTGCAAGCGTGAAAGGGAATTTGGAGGATAGTGCTCAGAATTGTAATAATTTTTTTTTTGCTGTGCATGTTCTTTATCGTAGTTTCCTGCTGTTCTCTGAGCTTTCTAATGCTGCTGTTCTCTTTGTACAGGTGACCATTCTGGTTTTGTCCGTTACATTCTCCTTGATGTTTCTGGGAGAACAAAAAATCTTTTTAGAAGAGGCTGGAGGGTTTGAAAGAGGAAGGCAAAGCCAGATTATTTTTAGCTACCATTCCCCTTGCAGAAAACACAGCTGCTGTTGAGATGAGGAAGTGACTGCTGGGCATTACTGGATACCGTGTCAATACTGCAGTTCTGAGACTCGGAGAGCTGTGCAGGAATCCAGCTTGTAGCACGCCCTTAACGTGCCTGCAGCTACAAGAGTCCCTCTTCCTCGGGAGCCCTCCCTGTGCTTTGGGTGGTGGTCAAGCTGCCAGGTGTGCGACTGTTCGGCTGGTGCTGGGAGTGAGGGTGACAACAGTCTCTGTGCTGCAGGTCTCCTTGCGCTCACGCTGAACTGGCAATTTAGAGAGCGGCTTCCTTCTTTCAGAGGCAGCTCTAAGGAGCAAAGCAGCAGTCAGCTCCCCTGCCCTGCTGCTGGTCAGCAAAGAACGGGCAGATGTACTGCAGGCAAGGTCCTTCTCTTCCCTCTCCCTCCTCTTCCCTCTCCCTCCTCTTGCTCTTTTCATAATACCACCAGGGTACATCTATCAGAATCTTTCATAGCAATTTGAAAAATTACTTGAAAGCATTACAGTATGCCTTTCTTGGTATGATGGTTGTGAAATATAGTGATATTGTTCATCTGCTCTGATGTTTGCTCTCCTCTCAAGCTGCAAATACACCACGCATAGCGTGTTCCCTTGGCATGCTAATGCAGTGCCAAGTACCACACACAAAGCGCATATAAGGCAACTGTCAACAAAATGTGGAGGCTGTGGCTGTGCTTGTCCACCAAGGTCACTTTCTCAATCCAGAGAAAATCGTTCTGTCTGCTTGCTGATATCTCTCATCCCTATTACTGTTCCCTTTAAAACAGTTTGCTCTAATGTGCTGCTCCTTATCAATTTGTGATGTTCCTTTGGATCCCAGATGTGCCTTCAGCTTACTCGCAGAATAACATTAGCTGGTAGATGCTGTAAATTTGGGGAATGCAAGTGTAACCTTAAACACCTGGAGAGCCCAAGGGGAGCACCATGAAGACTGTAAGTGGCCCTTGGTCTCCGTGTGAGAGTTTTGTCACTACTGAAGGCTCCTGGTGAGTGCTGGAGACCACCGTTGTGTGTATATGCTGCAGTCGTGAGCATCTTTGTTACAGGAACAGTCAGCAGTTATAACTGCTGTGTCATCAGCTCATCTGCTGAGAAGGCAGCAACACATGCCTTGGCACTGGCAGGCTTGCCCTGATCTCAAGATGTTCTCTTCCCCTTTTCAGATGATTGCTATAATCCAGCTGCCTTTCTGGAAACACTCTGCAGAACTTTTTATGTTGAGGGTGCCTCTGACTTTGTAGCAGCTAAACTGTTTCAAAAAAAGGAGGGAAGGCTCATCATTTGCACGGATCTCTGATTCAAGAGTAGCAGTGCCTTCTCTTGTACTGGTGGATTGCAGCAGGAGAAAGGAGGCAAAAAGTAAGAAACGTGTAGATGGGCTTGTTTCCCAGCTAGTGGCCAAACAGCAGGGAGAAGCGTGGAAGTGGGTGTGTGCCTGGGTGCAGCACCCTTGTTTCGCAAGGATACTCTTACCCTCTCCTCCTTTCTCTATAAATACCAGATGCCAGTTTGCCTGGGCTTCTCTGCCTCAAAACCTATGTAATCTAGAAGGTCTGGAAACATTGCAGGAGTACAGGGTCATTAAAACTTAAGAGCCTTAAAACTTAAGAGCCTTAAAACATAAGAGTCTTTTCAGGTCAGAAGTAGATGTTAATATGGGAATTCGTGCCTAATGCTACTCTTGAGAGGTGGCAGAAGCCCCTGTTAGTTCTCGGGCACTCTAGTTTCTGCTGTTACGTTTCCCTCTGCACCAAAGGTTTCTCTACCTGCTTGTTTTTCTAGTTTTGACTGCCTCCCATACTGCTTGTCTGGGGGTTTGTTTTCAGCTCTGAAGTACCCAGACAGGAGAGATACTTGTCCTCACTGATATTTTCTTAAATTATTTTTTGTTCTCTCTCTTCTTTGATTTGTCTGATATTTTTTACTGTCACTGTATTTCTTCCTCCTTCTCCCTCCCCCCATCTTTCTTGCTTCTCTTTTAGTCTCTTTTGCCTCTGTTACCTTATGTTCCCATTCCAGGCTGCCTCCCCTAGGGTGCAGCTCCAGCCATCAAGGGCCCGAGCTACAACTGGCTGTGCCCACAGGCAAGTGATTACTTGCTGCGATATGACCTGCTCTGGCTGGCGAACGGGACGGCGTGATTACCTGTGCTTCTGTCCCCAGGTCCGTGAAGTATTCCTCCAGCTCTTCCTAGCAGGTAGCAATAGGGTTTGTGCCCCTGTCCTGGTTCTCTTCCCTACCTGTTTCTTTGTGAGCCTGGCAGAGGTGACCTGCTGTTGTGGTGTGTAATTTGGGGTAGATCTTGAAGGGACCATGGCAGGCTCTGAGTCAGTGCAGCTGAGAGTTTGCAAGTCTGTAATAAAACTATGTAACAACTAACCCCAGCTCATGTTGTTTCTTACTTAATTGCCATAGATTAGTCATGCACCAGCTGATCTAGCAAGTGCCCTTCATACATGTATTTTTTAATATGTGTGTACACTTATGGGACCAGGTATGCACGCATGCACTGTGGTATGTGTGTGTGTCTACTCTTTCTCAGTCTGCTAGGAATGGTAAGGTTCAATCTCAGAATGAGAAAATAGTTTATATCTTAATTATACCTGAGATGCAAGTTGACATTTTTGATCCTGTAACTGGAGACATTTAATAGCTTTCCTTTCTCAATACAGCAGTGCACTTTTCAGGAAGACATTGATTGACTGTTGTGTTACACAAATAGCATGATTCTAACTTCAAAAGTATTTATACTGAGATTTCTCTATATATATACTGAGATTTCTAAAGGGTGGGGTTTTTCTGGTCTAGTACAAATCCTAGTAAGGTATTTGTGCACTTGAAATACCTGTTTCTTGGTGAGAAGGTCAAGGCACTATAAACTACGGGGGTATAGCCCAGGACCAGCAAGGTTCGTGTTATCAGCAAGAAGATGTACTTTAAATGGCAATTTTATGATCTGCTGGCTGCTGCTCATTTTTGTCACGTGTGATTTCATCAGCAAAGCATCGCAGCTGCCTCTGAACAAAACACAGTAAGCAACTTGAATAGCTCCTTAGAACAGGAGCTGGAAACAATCTCTCTCTCAGTTAAAATAATGCAATTCCATTGCGGAGACTGAATCTAATGAAGCCAACGGGAATTTGGTCAGGTTTCAGGCCCAGGTCAGTCTGGCTAAGGCCCGTTTTTAAGGCTGATTTATGCCACTGTTACCTGAATCTAATTGTCTAAAATCTGGGCTTCTTGCAAGTGCTTAAGTACTTTGTTTAGAAGCAGTCTGCCTGCATTAAGTGACTCAGGTTTGCAGAGCTGCTTGGAGCTACGCCGAGATGCCTTTAAAGACTTGCTGAATGTCTGCATGTCAGTAGAGGCTTGTAGAAATCACATGGCACAAATGTACACGTGTTGGTTGCCACAGGAAAGCCTAAATAGATACCTGTTTGCTGCTTTGTGTCCTCATTCTGCCAGGAAGGTTAGTCTGGTACTACCTCACAAGCCCACAAATGAAGCACCAATAGTAACGAAGGAAACCTGCGTAATGCATTTAATTTCTCATGAGCTAGGAAGGAGGTGGGTTGCATAGATCTGCCTTGTTTAGAAAGAGGTAAATGCTGAAATGTTTGGTAAGATTCTTTTTCAACTATTTTTTCATCTATTGGTACTGAACTGTCATTGGAAACATGACAGGTCACTTTTAGAGGTAAAATGGCTGAACTAAAACATATTTCTTTTACTTACAGTGTTTGCAGTCGTATATAAGTAGTAAATGATTTGATTTCTTAGTTGATAAACAGTCAAATACTAGTTTGTTTTTTGATGTTGCTCTTTATTTACCCTTAAAAGATACATTAATAAATTACAAGCACCTAGAAATAGCAAGACATAAACCCACAAGAATAATACAACACAATCTAACGAGGTAAGAAGGAATGTTCCCGGCAAAAGCTAAAAGTGTTGTAAATAAAACTTCGAGAATTGGCTAGTGACCAGAGACCGGTGTGTCTGGAACAGCTTCACTCTGTGGTTGTCATTTGTCCTGTTGTTTTTCAGGAGAGCTCAGGCTTGTGAACCAGGTCTTCCCTTCACATCTGTTGTGTCCTGCTCACCAAAGGCAAGTTCTTATCTTGCAAAGCACCTCCAAGTGTTGCACGACGCAGGACATGTGCCTCGTTTTTGGTGCCTCTGAATTTAATGATTGTACCCAAAGGAATGCTGTGGGTCTGTGAAATTGGGACGGCACACAGGCAACTGAATTGCAGTTTTCAGAAGTACCGTTGGGCACTTCCTGCTGTATTTGCACTCACATGGAATCTGTAAAAATTATGCTCGGAGAAAATGAGAGTAGTGGATAGAAGTTGAGCAGGAATTCTGTTGCAACTGTGGTAGCCACAGTTTGCAAGGTGAGAATTGTTGGCTCTATAGTTTTATCTCTATGTTTAAAGCTATCACCTGGGGTAACTAAAGTAAGATATGCTTTGTCTGTCTAGTTTTCTCCCTATTCCTCCCAAAAGTAAAAGGGTTATTCAGGTTGACTCCTGCCTGCTCAGAAGTCATGATAAGATTATTAGACTAAAGAAAACTATTTAATTAAACATAAGGAGATAGCCCAAAACCTCATACACCTCAGTGATTAATATAAAAGTAATTATATAGTAACTCTATAGCCTGAGTAGCAGCAGCAGCCATGCAGTCAGAATATGTGCAGAGAAGTTAGTCAACAGTGCTAACTATTCACACTGCACAGGAGATACGAGAGATACTTTTTCTTTTCTTTTTTCATTTCCTTCACAAAGAAATCAATGTCTGACTGATTCCCTGTTCAGCTACTGGGTCAGAACCTCAGCTCTGTAGACTGATGTGGCATCAAGGGGTCATGACAGGTTATGTCAATGAAACATCTGGTCTTGTACCTGTATATTCATTTTACTGAAGGAACATTAAGGAATAGAATATTCAGAGTTGCGGATTTTACGTGTCAAAAACATGTTACAGATATTATTGAATTAATTGTTTCATTAAGAGGCCTGTGAATAGCTGATTTAAAAATTAATTGACTATAATGTTTCCAGCTGGGATTTTCAAAAGAACATAGGGAATTTCAGTCTGCAGATCACACTGAGATTTTGATTTGATTGACATGGATTTCTGAATTCCTGAGGGTCCTTCAGAAATCCCAACCTCAGGAGTTCATAGAGGGAAAAGTGGTCAGCAATGGAAGAGGCCAATGAGGAATATATGTTGGTAGGAAAGCCATCCTGTTAAGCTTATCGGAAAAGTGTGAGTGTAGCCGAGAGGTTTAGTTTCCCTGGGCAGCTGCCAGTCCACACTGACTTCGCCTCTCATCCCTTAGCACTTGGCCTTGTGCTTCTAAGAACTTCTTCCTGCCAAGTGTGCAAGCACAGAAGCCATAGGGAGTTTCCACTGGAATCAGAACCTGAGGGGGAGGAGCACAAACACAGAGGTCATTTCTGAGACAGGGATGTGCCAGCACCATCACAGCAGAAACTGCAGCTATTCATCTCCTCCTAAAATCACACCCAGGCCCTTTCTTTTATGAATATCAATGGTATTGCTGTTATCTCCAGTGAAAGTGGATCTATAATGCCCACCTGAAAGAGGGCAAGGGTAGGATAGCATGGCAGCAGAATCACAGGACCTAAGGAGGGAGACTGGAACATAACTACACTAGAGGCTATCGATGCAAAACAGAATAACCCAGTTTGTCTCTGTCACGTGAGGATGACACAACAGGCTTGCAGCTGGACCTGGCTGTCACCTAGATCATCTGTGGAGGGAGGAGCAAATATATCTCATCCCCTGTATCTCTCACCCTCTGCTTGATCCCAGGCTTACACCTTGTCCACTGTTGGACCAACCTGTTTTGGCTCCTAATGGCTACAGACACATCCTTTCATTGCTCCTTTAGAGTGCTGGTCTTATGTCACCTGGAGCTGGCCTACTGCCTTGCTACCCTGCTGGGAACCCTGTGGCACCAGGGGTGCTCCCTGGCCTCGGTGGTGCTGCCGATGGAGCAGAAAGGAGAGTCTTCATGGGCTAGCTTTTCACAGGACCTGGCTGTGTGAAAGGATGCCATGATGCATTCTGCTTGGTTCTGTCACGGGTTGACAGAAGTCAAATTTAGTGGAGAAAACAGGACCGATATTTCAGAGATCCCTTTGATCTCAAAAACGTTGTGTTCCTTTAGCTTTATCAACAACACAAGAAGGCAGTTATCCTTCTCCTATAATTGGTGTAAATCTCTTGTAGAGGTAAGGTGGAACTTTCACTGGGGCTGGGAGAGGAAGTTTGCTCCCTTTAACTCTGTTCTGTGCAGAACTGCTGCTATGCTTTAAGGCTGACTGTTTCGAAAGAGTCCAGGCAAATTGTGTTTGGATCATGTACTTACTTCTTTGTCATTGGTCAAGCCTAGATTCTTCATGTCTAAAACATTATAAAAGATGTTGTTCAAGACGGTTTCTATGACCTGTACCTGAAACCATGAAAAAGGATGAGACAGTGAACTGGAGCGCCTAATCAGCCAACAGCCTGGCAGACTTTTCTCACTGTAACAAAAAGCAAGGCAACCCTCACCACCCCAACTGTACAGTTGATCAGATGCAATCTATTGAAGATGTAGACAAGGTTGTAGCACCCCTTTTGCTTTTACTCCTTTTGCTTTTACCCAAGTGCTGAGTAATATTCTCCCCCACTGCATTCAGAGCTGGGGACCAGCATATGTACTCAGTGTGTTTGTATTTTTTCAGACCATCTAGCTGTACCACCAACCAGCTTCCAGTCTTACTTAGAACCGCTGGAGGAAATAATAGGCTCATTTTGGTCTTCTCTAGTGGTCCAACTAACATTCACTATTGTTTAAGTAAAACATCAGTAGGAAGAAGGAAGATACCTGTGGGACTTTGGAGAGGACGAGCATCTGGATGGAGTTGACAGTTTTCTGGTAAGAGGGTGAATATTCCCCACAGTCGGGTGGCCCAGAAAAGGCTTCAATGATACATCCACGCACTCTGTTCCTGAAGGTAACACAGGTTCTTACAAGATCTTGTATCAACTGTCTCTGTCTAGATCCATAATGTTTTACTGTGGGGTTGGTTTTCTATTTTTTATTTTCTCTGTCTTTTCTGACAAATCGTAGCACGTGGGATTTTGTGGAAGAAAAATGTCACTGTCCTGTCACCTCCAAATTCCCCCCAAGCTCTATAATTCACAAATAGGTAACTTGCTAAAAGTGTTTAACAAAGTAGTCGTTAGTTTGTTCTCCTAAAGTGTTCTGTACCACACACTGAATTGTCCATTTAAATACTTCCCCTGATGCACCATCAGAGAGAGAGGTGTTCCCCCCCCAAGGTGTGCCTCGCACCCCTCCTGACGCGTGCTTAGTGCCCCTGCTGAGATCTGTGAGAATGGCCAGTGCACAGCAACTGCAGATCTGGCACTTGCACCTGCTGTATTGTATAGGGGGACCTAGGGTCATGGGTTAGGTAATAAATGTTATTTGATGTGACATGTACCATACGCAGTCAAAGTCAAAATCCTTGCATTCGCCATAGGACCATTTGCAGAGGAACTCTCCACATAAAATCCTGTCATTCCTGTCAGGAAGTGTGGTGTGTTCATTCTTATAGAAGCCTTCAAATCCAGACTGTGTTGTTTTCATAAGTTTCAGGTCTTTAATTCCAGCAGAAAGAACCAGAGGACCTGTGATCCAAAAATAGGAGACACCGTGAGCTCCTTTTCAGGCAGAGAAAAAGAAACCACTTTGTACTTGCAGTGACGGCTCCAGAGCCACGAAGCTGTCTCTTGAGGACTAACTCATGTGCTTCTGTTGCAAGCCTAGCTACTCAAAAAAATATTTTCTGCACACTGATGTTAGTAGAAGGGTAAGAAATGAGACAGAAACTACTGAAATCAGAGCTCAGTCTAGAATCCCATGAAGTGACCTGCAGTCGAGGAGAGCTGAGGACACCCTTTATCTCATCTCCTTGGAGCTGGGACATGCATCGTGTTGGCTCTCACTGACGTCAGTTTAGGGACTGCTAATTGTTCTAAAGGGAGACGAAATAGGCTCCCAGTGGTGCGGTGGACACGAGAGGTGTGGGGAGCCTTTCCTAACAGCATAGATGAGCGTAGAAACTCTCCGTACAGAGACTCGGGGCCTCCGTCGGAAATGTGTTTTACATACCCGTTCTGTTGTGCCTTTTGCATCCGTAAGAATGAGAGGGCGAGGAGCCAGTGCAAATCCCTGCAGCTCAGCTAATTAGCAGGAACTGGCACTGGTACAGAAGCCACCCACAAATTCAAACTGACAGCGGTGTTGCTCTTAGCTACTATTTATAAAACGTACTGTTGTAGATCACGGCTGCATGGATGATCATCTTCTAAAGACCAAGCAGTTTTGTCCTGAATGTTTTCTTCTGACAAACCTCTTGGGTGACATCTAAACAATTTCAAGCGGCCAGTCATTTAGAGTGCACCAGACTGATAACTGAAAATTTCACTGACCAGAGCTGCCAAAAAAGCAAACTCTGAGATGAGAAATTTCATGACATGTAGGCTTATCCAGCACATGTGCACTCAGTGGCTGAAGCCCAAGGTGCTGCTTCTGTGCTGCTCTTGGTGCTCACACTAGCTAGTTCAAAATTAATCTTTGATGCATAGTAATCCCGCCTTGGACTGGGAAGACTGACAGACTCTGTCTTGAAACTGAGTCTTTGCAGGAATTTATACTGAAAATACTGCCACAGGGATGGATATTTCTAAAGTATGTGATTGATTGGGTTTTTTTAAACTGCTTTGTCACTGGAAATTATCAAAACTGCCTTTTATCTATTTCTTCTCTTGCTTACATTCGTTGTAGGTTTTGAATGAGTCCAAGGAAATGTATCTATAATTTTGGCTACATCCTCCTGTTATTTACTAAAGCTTAAAAAAAGTCTCTAGAAAAGAGACTGTTCTTGGACAAGACATTCTGGGGTTTATTCAGATCCTGATGAATTTATTGCTTGGGTATAAGACTTTAATGCACAAGTATTAATGTAGTGCAGATACTATCAGTGAACCTGGAGACATATTTATCTCATTCAAATACATAGCTGTGTTTGAAGGAGCTTCTTGCAATGAATGATTTCCTGAAAGGCTGCCTGACTGTCTGGCTTTGTAGCAGTGACCTGGAGCTCACCCTGTAGACCATAACACCTGGACAAAGTTTTTGAGGAAAACAGCCCGTGCTGTGTGTTTTGTGCTTGTGCTGTCTTCAGTCATCAAATGGGGACTTGGTTAAGTTACTTACAATGCGTTCCATTTCCGAAAAACTCTGAGCCTTTTATCAGCCAATATAATAGTGAAAAATAAGCCTATAATTCTATTAAGCCTCACTGGATTTCTTTTAATTATGAGAAAAGTGTTAAAAGATAGGATTAACTGAGAAATAAATTTCTATGTCTAGCTGGTAGGTGCATAGGAGGATGCTGAAGATAGAGAAGGTTCTCTTATAAGGAGAGGAAAAGGTATTTGAAAATGTTCTCTTTGGTTATTGTTCGCCTAAGCAGGGAATCCTGAAGAAACTGGTAAAAGGCTACATGAAGGAAAGAGTAAGAAGGAAAGGCAGTTTCTTCAGTAAGCCTTAAAGGCTTTTTGTTTGTGTAGAACCTTAAATTGCAGAATTACATTTTGAATTTTCAAGGTTATGAGAAATTTAATTCAATCAGTACATTAAAAGCAGCAGCTTTTCAAGAAAACATAAACTATTTTTTTAAATTTCATTTCTCTCTTAACATTTTCCAGTAACCAAAGCCAGTACTATTGAGGCTGCAGCACAAGTTCCCATTACTAGGAACATTAAGAAAGACGAGGCCAAGAGGCACTGGAGAGTTGCACGGGCTCTCTCTTTTCTTCAGGAGGAACACAGGGCCAGTGCTCAAATGCATCTTTGAGAACTTGTGTCCTGTCTGCGGGTGAAACTGGCCTTGCCATTGGTCATAACCGTGACACGTTAGGAAAACAGGCAGAGAGGGTAGGATGGGAAATAGTTCTAGGTTACATTAGGGCAGTAATAGCGAACTAACACCTAAAACCTCTGAACTTGCTGTGTGAAACGGTGCGGTGGTCTCAGCTCAGTTCCTGGTAGTCTGAGAGATGGGTTCAATGAAATGCCAACACAGTGAGATTGAATTTACACTCTTGTGAGTCACAACGAGAATCCAAACACTGCTTTGTTTACGTACGGCATACAAAAATAGGAAGCACAGGCTGAAGTATTTTCATGGGAAAAATTGTTTGCATGTAGAGCTGAGTGCTGACAATGCTCAAGCCAGCCTGGCTTGCAGCAATGAAATTGCATCTTTCTTAGAAATAAGACCAAAACAGGTTTTGAAAATAACTGCAAACTTGGCAATTGGCCTACAGCTGTGTGCTTTCATGGTACATCCTCTATAGGGTGGTGATAATAGTGAGACTGCAGAGCATGGTGTAATGTAAACAAAGGAAGCGGACTGTTCTCACTAGGTTGTCATATATGCGCTGTTGTCACCACTATGAGTTTAAAATATACATACAAATGTGGGCTGCATTTGTTCTTCAGCCGTGTCTTGGAGAACAAGGACTGCAAAATCAGACTACAAACGTATTCCTTGTTTTAGACCTCCGGAGCGGTCTGGCTGCGCTATAAGCCCTGTAAGACCTTTAGCTATCTCTAAAGCCACCTTCATCTCTCATTGGTGGAAATATTAACAAAGAAGCCGGGGAAGCTGCAAAATCTTTCCTCACCATTTCGGCACTGCTCAGCTTCACAAAAGCGGATCCCGTCAGGAACGCACATGAACGCGTGGATGTGGGGAATGCCGTTCTGCAATTTAGACAAGACGTGTAAGTAAAAGTGCAGTAAATGCTATCTTAACTTGAAAACAGGAACTAAGGGAGTGATGAATGGCTCTGGCATAAACAAACTGAGTGTATCAGCATTTTAGATACCTCATGTAGACGTTGCCATGGTACTTCTTGAACGTAGGATTTGACGTACGCCACTTGACAAAACGTCGTCATAAAGTGTTTGCAGATGTCTATGGCAAATTGTTCTAAAGTTCGGATCTAAGACAGCAAACAGTATTATTAGAAAAAAGCAATAATCTCATGTACAAAAGTAGATGATTCTGGTTGTTGTAAATATTTGGGAAGGGTTCATGTGGGTAAAAAACCAGATTTCTCTCGTTTCTGGCTTGGTGCACTGTGCCTAGTCATTCAATCGACGTGCGGTGTACGCTGCAAATAGCAGCTACAGAGTCGTGTCAAAAATCTCCCATTCTGTGGTACCAGGAGCTGCAGAGAAGCTGTTACAGAAGCCTTGTGCTTTGAGGATATAATGCTGTAATAATCAGACCGATATTCTGCTTAAGTTTCACAGCCTAAAGATGGGATTTTGTTACTGAGACAATTTATGCTGCAGATTGTCATTATGATAGATGCCATTGAGGGAGGTAAGAGCAGAATTAAGAGGAGTCTCACTTACTTTGAGACATTTTGTTTAAAAATGCTATATGAGAATAGTGCAGTATTATGTGCTAATAAATTTTTTAAAAGATGGATCTTATAAGGCAAATCTAAAAAAAAATACTGCTAGCTCCATGATTGAAAATAAAAAAGGGCTTTGGAAAACTAAGGAGTCTGCGATATAAGCACTGAAGGAGGAAAAATTCTCTCCCAAACCACTGAAGGTGACTTTAGTGCGGATCTGATGTGCCGATGGGGGAAGAGATTATTTTGGTGTGTTTTGAAAATAAAAAATTAGTATAACAAACACTTCCAAATGAAGTCATAAGAAGCAGCAAAGCTAGTTAAAACATACCCCATTTTTTTTGGCCAGCACAAGGACAATATTCTTTATGGTGTCTGTAGGTATCACAGAAGAGTTGTTTCCTTCCAGGTACTCGTGAGCAGAAGTCAGCCGGAGATGTGTGCACACTTCCACTTCTTTAACAGAGTGCTTCTTCCCGTCTTTATGCAGGCGAAGGAACTTAATTGTGTTCTTGCCATACTCGCAGTTGAGGACTTCTACGTCCTTGATCTGCAGAGAAAATACATGGCAGTTGTGAAGGAACTCAGTGGAAGCCTGAGTTATGCTCAGTCAGTGAAACATAAGCAATGTTTATGGTCTTTATTTTTGCAGTTACTTGGAAGTGGAAATATTTCCAGTATAAATTGCAAAGCCCTGATGGGAAGAAAAAACACTTTAGGAAGCTATTATTACATAAGTAGCAGCTGTGACAAAATTTTAAAATGTTATGGGGGGCAGACCATAGAACCTGAGCAACAGTGAATTAGTCTGTCTGGTTCGTCATCTTTGCATTGGTCCTGACTGCACAGACCTTCACTGAATCTCCCCTCCATCATCTCTTGCTGAACCCAGAGTGTCCCCATGCAGTCAGTCACGGCAGGTCACGGAGAGAGTGGTCAGACCCTGGCACAGACTGCCTGGGGAGGGGGTTGAGTCGCCATCCCTGGATGTGTTCAAGTGTCGCTTAGATGTGATGTTGGGTGATGTGGTTTAGGGGTGACCTTGTAGTGTAGGGTCAGTGGTTGGACTCGATGATCCCAAGGGGCTTTTCCAACCTGAATTGTTCTAGGATTCTATGTTCTATGACTGTGAGCATTTGTGTTATGCTAAAATATCCAGAGCTTATTGCACTAGACTTTCCCTGAGGCCGAACTATCCTATACTTGCTATCAAGATCTTTTAATGTAAATCAGCACCTTTTAATGTAAGCATAATGAGAAGGGAAAAAGAATATTTTACACACCAAAATATAAATTGAAGCTTTTCCTGTGTGAGTTGTTAAAAGATTATCAGATGTAAAATTGCTTAATTCAGACATGTTTGTTCCTAAGAGAAATGTTAATACACTTAAAAGGCAATTTAAAGAAAATATTAACTAATTGCAGGGAAATTACTGTGGCTCAGAGATCCTTTTCTCTGCCTGTCAGTCGCTGTGGGCTCAGTCCCACACAGAAATGACGGCCCCACTGCCCGAGCCAGAACTGGGCTCAGCGCTTCAGCAGAACCCTCTTTGCAGGAAGGGTGCAAAGGTTGTGCTCGCTTACAAGGGCTGGATGGAGAAGTAACGAGATGACAATGATTTTGTTTTGCATGGCTGAACGCCAAGTTTTTTTCAGGTAGTTGTAAAAAAATTCGTGCTCCAGTGATGCAGCTCTAAAAAGAAAACAAAACGACTTTTGGTATCTGCTTTTTTTTTTCTTTTTTTCTTTTTTTTTAAAGCAGAATGCCGTGAATATCTAAATAGTCCCTGTAGTGGGAGCCCAACTTCCCAGGCTGGCCCCGCCATCTCAGGCAGCCGCCCAGGGTGTGCTTATTTCAGGGTGTGCTTACTGCTCCCTACGGCAGGAGCTGACGGTTAACCCAACGCAACTTCTCCTTTTAGAGCCTACTCAGCGCTCGCCCTGTGCAGCCGAGAAACCAAAATGCCCGCGGGATCTGCACGGTGTCACCCTGCTTTGCTATTGCTCCTCTCCTCCGCGCCCCTGTGGGCAGCTGAGATTTCCTGCAGGAATGAAGATGGGGAGACAGTTGATTGGTAAGTAAATACGAGTGAGTAAATAACACTTGAGATTAAACGGTGTGAAGTAGGTGGATCACTGAGAAGTAATGCATAGCAATCACTGGTTTAATCCTGCTTGCCTGTGAGTAGTAGCTGAATTTTGCATTTGGAAAAAAATAAGTTACTGAAATGTGATTTCATTTCGCTGAACCAACCACCCTGCTGCGTTATGACTAACTGCGGAATAATCACCACTCTACACAGCGTTCCTGTCTCCTCATCAAAGGGAGCGTAACCTGTGTTTGGGTGCCAAGGCTGCGCCCGCTGGCAGCAGCCCCAGGGACAAACCGGCCTGGGCTCAGCACGCGGCTCCTCTGCCCGGGGAGCGGAGCTGAGCGGGGAACACATCTGTGCCTTGCCCTTAGCTTCGACACTCGTACCCGAACAGCAGTGGGGTTACTGTCCCCTTGCTGCCCTGGCGGAGGGGCAGTGGAGGCTGAGCTGTCCCGGGAGGGGTGCAGGAGAGGCACAGGGTGGAAAGCACCCGCTGCGCCCCCCCAGCTGAGGAGCAGAAATCGTTCCCTGGTGCCAGCGTGTTAGCGCTGGTACCATCATCCCACTGCCAGCAGCAAGCCTGAGTTTGGGTATTAAATGATTAATTGGATTAACGTGCTTTGAAGATGAAAGACATGAGGTGTAATTACACAATATCCAGCCCAGGTTTAAAAAGTGAATTGAAGGCTCTTAGAACACCGAAGCCTCCCAAAGATAAATATCAACCAATTTCGAAAGAAAAGTGTCCTTCTCACAGAGCAGTGATTAATATGGATGCAGGGGATAAAGAAGGAGGTGCTCTTCTTGCACATCCCTTCCCCTGCATGCAGAGCTAACCGCCGGGACGGCAGAGCTCCTCGCCCGCAGGCAGGCAGCTCAGGCAGGAGCATAAAGCTGGCTTTGCTCGGGATTAGCACAGCATCATATGTATGAGGGGCTGGTGCATCTCTGTGACTTGTCAAGGCCCTTCTGGATAATGTGATTTTTTTCAGGAATCAGACTCTTAGTTGGTGCAGCTGCCCAACAGCTTGAAGGTAAAAGAAATTTCATTTCTCTGCAAACTGCAGTTATTCCTTGCAGAATGAGTCTGTGCTAAATCTAAAAAATCCTGCAGTCTAAAACCCAACAAAACAAACAAAAAACCCCTCAAACAATAAAAACATTTACCATCCCTTTATTTAATGATCACAATTTTTGTATCCAAATTCTTTGAGAAATTCTTTGCAAGCTGTGGCTGAGAGAGTTCACCTGTGTTTCTGTGTGAGCACCAGTGACATGGGATCCATTCCAGATGGGAACTGGGGGGTCTGCACAGACAAAATTGTGTTCCCTTCTGACAAATCTAGCAGGAAGGACAGGGGAGATTTCCTTTCTAATGTGTCATGATCACATGAAAGGAAACTTGCTTATCTGCAGGGGTCATCCTAATTTATTGACAAGAAATAGTCAGCTTTTGCCTGATTCTGGATTTGGTTGCTATGAAGCTGATGGGGGAAGCAAAACTGAAACTGCTGAGACAAGCTCCCCCTTCACCCAAAGATCTCAATGCCCTGTCAAACGAACACCGCACTGCAGGTTTTATATTCAGTTAGCGAGAGCTTTATGTGAGTTCCTACTATTCAGTGGTTTCATCCTGCAGTATTCTGTAATTACTCAGTATTAACACACCCTTTTGATTGCCGCTGAACCGGAGGAATCGCTTGCCTTGTCTGACCTGATCCTATCTGCACTCCCCAGCCGGGCTGCAGTTCCTGCCCACATGCTGTGCCCGGGCTGGCAGGAGTCTCCCCCGTGTTTTCATTCCACTCAGGAGCTCATCCCACCACCTCCACTGCACCTCGCAGCAAATGGCCATAGGATTGGCTCTCTAATTGCCTTTATTCATCCAAATTCACGGTTCTGTAAGAAGTTTTTCATGCAAATAAAAGCCAAAACTCTGCTTGCTGAGAAGTGCCGAGTCAAGGGCTGAAGTCACAGATGCACAATGTTTGGTGTGGGTGTCTTTGGGGGGGGGGGGGCAAGAAATAACGATGCGATTAAGAAGTAAAGATGTGATTTTTTTTTCTAGTGAGTTAGTGTTCAGTCACAAGCAAACAATGTGACAGTGCTGAAAGGGTATAAGCAGATTTGCTTTTCCTTGGTTCTCAGGAAAACAACTTTCACTCTGCTCCCACAAAGGCCTGAGCTCTTGAGAAACTTCCTGTGCACAAATGGCAGTGAAGACTTTTGTACAACTTTAATTGCTTAATACACTCAGCTGGCTTTCTGGATAGCTCGACTACTACTGTTTCTGTAAGCGTACCTGCTCACCTGGATTTGTCAGATGCAAGGCTGTAAACACCCTGAGAACATAAATCTTCCCATTTTTCCATTTTCCCACATTTCCGAGGAGTTTGGAAAGGCTTCTATACTAATTCCTGGACCAGCTCATCCTACTGTAACTACTGCTATTCCTCTCCTTTCTGAATCTTCATTTCAAATTACGGGACTGTTGTGACTCCTCACGCATGGGCAGCTCTCCCCAGCTTTGCTATATAGATTAATTTCTTCTCTGTGATCTGTCATCAGCAACAATTTCAAGGAACATCACTCAGCCGGTCAGGCAGTGGTTTACCAGGATCACCAGTGTGCGTTTTCCTTCTGCCTGCACATGTATGTTTCCCACAGATTAAATATTCCTCTAGCAAAATGCTTTCCTGCCACATCTCACCTGCTTTCAGAGATGCCTTGAGAGTGTAAATCAACTGGGCAAGGCTTACTCCTCCTGGTGTACTTGAAGCATTAAGCACAGTCAGGCTGCATTTTTGGTAAATAGTATAGGATTGAAAATAATGCCACTCAGTTCTTACTATTGATATAAATAACAAATTACTCAAGGACAGCACTCAAAGTGGCTCAGTTAATTATACTGCAATTAATCTCATGGACTTGTGCACTGGGAAAACCTGTTTAGTTCCTTAGGGACATTAATATGAATTAAGCCATTTACTGACAATATTGAATACTCTACAATTTTGAAAAGGTTTGTGTTTCTGGCTAAGGGTTTGCAAATATCTAGTCTGCAACAGTTCAGCCTCGTGTGAGTCTGTTATGAAAAGTAGGATTTGAACAACATTATCACATGGCTTTATACTTACTTTGGGGGTCACTATGCAATTTTATAATTTTAATACATAATTTTATTTATTCCATATAAAGTTATATTTATATAATATAAAAATATATCAGCAAGAGGGATTCAGGTTGAACATAAGAATGTTTGACAGAGTTTGAGACCTGAGGTTCTCTACCACAGCCAGGAGCAAAGGGATTTGGTAGCTAAATGAGACTCTAAATCAGGACTACCTCAGTTTTTTTCAGGGTACCAGCAGAGTCTGGCCACAGCAACAGGAGTTTGGTGCCAAATCAGCCTCCCTTGCTTGCTAAGAACAAATGTGTCTGCAGCAGGTACTGTCCTGTCAAACGCTGCTGGTTCCTGGGCTGGGTCACCTCCTCGAGACTGAGGGACGTCCACACCATGTGCTGGTGGCACTGGTCCCCCTCCAGCATGGGCATCCCCAGAGTCACCCTTCTCTCAAATCCTCGACTGGGCAGGAGATACTGATTGACACGTTCGAGCAGGACAGCTGTGAAAAAATAACTGCTCTTTGCTCTTGCAGGTTTGCTCTTTACAAGTTGCCCAAGCACACCAAAGGAGAGCTCCCCATGCTGGGGCTGGAATACCTGTACATGGACACCCTGGCTCCGCAGTGGCAGCTGGGAAAATACCTCGTCAACATGACACAGGGTGCTCTAGGACAAACACTGGAACAGCTATACGAGATGTACGAATCTGAGGCAAGGAACATTTAATTACCATTTTGTTAGTACGCTTACTTGGTGGTACATGCAAATGAAATGAAACCGGCCAAAATAAGCACGTAGAGGTATGGCCAGACCTGACCAACTAGTTCTACTAAAACATGTCAAGGGGAGTGTCTTGACATCTGGGCAGGTTATCTGCAGTTTTGGCTACAATTAAAACTTATCCTTGAACCTCTAATTTCTAGTCTAGCCTTTCCCACACTTAAGGTATTGCACACCAAAAAAATGAGAACTGGTACGTGGTCCCTTTGCCGCCTTCTCTGCAATTCATGTTGAGCAATGTTTGAGGCTGGGAACCGTCTGTAAACTCAGACCAGGCCGGTGGAGACTAGTACACACACTTGTCCTAAGCCCTCCCATGTGCATGTGTTTCACACTCTGTCTCAAACCAAACCTGGGTTTTGCTCTTTCCCCTGAAATCACTGCGACTGTTTCAGCAGTGATATGCTGCTCGTTAGGCCTTTTTTCCCCCCCTGCAGTCAGATACCTCATTTATATTTGTGTGAAGCGATTACGAAGTACCGCAAGATCTGCCTGTAGTTATTTTTTTACGGTAGTATTCTTGTGAGTCTGGGTGTGTCTTTGCATTTCTGCTGTGGGTTAGTGGTAGGGTGTCATTAATTTCTTTGTAGAAGAGATTGCCAGAAGTCAGACAAATACTGGCAAACCAGCCAACTGTCCTATTCCAGGTCTTGCTATAATTGTAATAAACTGCTTACAAACTCGAAGTACATTGGGAGGAGAAGCATGTCCCAACTCCTTTGAAGTTCTCTATTCAGAGGGAATAAGGTGCAGCCATATGCAAATATTTTGCCAGAAAGCATTAATTGCTTGCCCTTCATAAGAATACTTGTCATGTCGAATTTCCATCATCAAACATTTTCACCAGATTTGGTTGCTAAATCAGAGAAAGGCACAAAAACAAGAGGGGGGAACTTCTTTACAAGGCAGTGCCCAATAAACCCGTGGAAATTGCCTTAGTGAGCGTATTCAATCTCTTGAGGAAGTGCTGCTGCAATGACTGAGAGAACTTCCACTTTGTATTAACTGGGACCCTAGTGCTGAGTCCTCAGGTTTATTTTACTGTACCTTCTGCAGACTGTGTCAGCTGAATGGGGAGAAGGATTAGGCTCACGATGTTCACACATAGAAGTCCTGAATTCTTTCTTCTGTTCCTAGCAGAAGATGTTTGCCTAAATGCTTTCCTTTTACCAAATGTCATGTTTCAGAAATGTGTGTTTTCCCGCAGAAGAACAGCATTGCATACGCAATATACAACGATGAGGTCCCTGAATCAGAGTCTGACGGGTGGAAAAGAGGACACACCAAAGGTACAAGGAGAGTTGCAAGCTACTGTTTTCTCCTTTCTAAAGCTATTGATAGCATCTGCTTGTCTATTCTTCTATCTGCATATCTAGAATTCCTGCCTAAAGCAAAACTGGAGAATGATTGGCATGATGTGGGGTTTGTTATATATGCTGCAGCTTCTGTTTTGGGTTTGCTGTGTTTTTGCTGTGTTGAAAAACTCTTAGGGCTTATGAACCCTTTGTTTTCAAGTGTTGAAACTCAAACTTTCAGCAAGTACAGACCATATCGTCTTGAGCCTAATGGCGAGAGTAGTACAAGATACGAAGGGAAAGGCACCCTAAACATAAACGCCTCCAAACCCTCTCTCTCTGAGGCACGAAACTGCTGCTGAGCTCATGGAAGCACTGAAGTATGCTGTTTTAAAGTAAAGGAAGATTCGGTGGCTGTCTAAATGTTCCCTTGAGGAAGCAGATGGGGTTTCCCAGCCTGACTCCGGCACGAACTGCTTTTTGCTGGGCTGTATTTTCAGGCTGCAGGGATGGGGCCGATTTGGGAGCCCCACTCCTCCCCAGAGCACCTTGCTGCAGGGGAGGCACAGCCCAGCTCTCTGCTGCTTCCCCAGGGAGGAGAATTTGATCTGGGAAAGAGGACACGAGGTTGCCAGAGTCTGTTTTGCCTTATGCAGTGAATATATCAAGGGAAGGAACACAAGCAGTAGAGAGAGAGTCTCAGTTACTATATCCTCAGACTTCTTGAAGAAAAAATTTGAGCACAGAAAGGATTTGAAAATACATTTTTTTCAAAAGGAACGTGGTTACACTTTGAGTTAGGCTATGCAAGAGAAATTAATGCAATTTTAATATATTAGTGCCTTCTATAGTCCATTGATTTACTCTAGAGACAGTTTACTGTAGACATTGACACATCAAAGTGTGGTGTCTGCAGCAGCAGATCCAAAGTAGAACACAGCTCTAGCTTCTCAGGGCTTTTCCCCCCTTGTTTCATTTGCAATAACTTATTTTTGGACAGGATTTCTGCTCTTGGACAAATCACAAGGCTTCTGGGTGATTCACAGCGTGCCCCTGTTCCCTCCCATCCCCGAGGATGGTTATGGGTATCCAGCTACTGGGGAGTCCTACGGACAGACAGCCATCTGTATAACCTTCAAATATGACCAGTTCTCAGAAATAGGTATGAAAAGCTTGTCCCTAAGGAATCCTTTGCACCTCTTGGACTGCTTTCCTCAAAAATCACTTGTTCTGTCCTTCATTGTCAGAGTGGGAAACCAAGTGGGGCCTGGGAACAGCATTCTTGGCTTCAGTATGATTATCTAATAATTTCCTGTGTGAATGTGGGAAATGCACTCGCCCACTCTGCCTCCGGCTCCCCATGGGGACTGTTGGGATAATAATAGTCATGAGGGCATATTGAGGGGAAACCCAGTCCATCCATACAAAATGTTTTGGAAATATAAAGTATCATAGTATCACAGAATGTTCAGAGTTGGAAGGGACCTCTAGAGATCATCTAGTCCAAGCCCCCTGGCAGAGCAGGATCACCCAGGGCAGCCACACAGGAACATGTCCAGGTGGGTTTGAAGGTCTCCAGAGGAGACTCCACGACCTCTCTGGGCAGCCTGTGCCAGGGCTCCGTCACCCTCACAGGGAAAAAGTTCCTCCTCATGTTGAGGTGGAAATTCCTATGTTCTAGCTTATACCCATTATTCCTTGTCCTACTATGGGGCACCATTGAAAAGTAGGAAGATTAAACGTTTCTAAAAGTAATAGCTCATTCAGCTGCAATTGTCTGCAGTTGCAAAAATGTACGGCAACTACCACTTGGCTTGTCAGAAATGTTAAATATGAAATAATATTACCCAAAATTTCCCCAGGTACTTTTTGCCCCATAAAACACCAATACTAAAATTAATAAAAACCCCTAAACAATAGAATCTATATCTGTAAGATTCAAAACGATCTGACAGTGATATCTGGTACTGGAATTCTGAAAATGGGCCATCAAAAGACATTACAAGAAGTCATACTGGCATGCTCGTTAACGTTTTTCACACTGTTTTCCACCCTTTTATTAGTTATGAACCTCAGATGGTGTTAATGAAACACAGATGCTGGGGAAATGGCCAGGCTGGCCACACCCCAGAGCTATCTAAACCAGGTTCCTGCTTGTAGAAGCATTTCTGTGCACGTGCTTAGGGAAAGAAGAAAACAAGATGCATACACTAAAGCTTTTCCTGCTCTATCCTCCCAGCTTCTGGTAATCTGTGGTTCATGGATTTCCTGAGCTGGAAAGACGGGAAAGTTCCTGATGGACTGGTCTTCCATGAACTCTTCTAATGAGCCCAATATATGATGAGCCTTGCTCTTTATGATATCCATGGCAAGGGCTTGTACAGTTAAGCTCCACACTGTATAGAAAAGTAAATTTCTTCTGCAAATTCAATCCAGATGATGAAAGGCAAACTCTGTTCTCCCTAAAACTGAACTAGCTCTTCTGTCTGCCTTTGGCTTGCCAGCTGTAACTGACTGGAAACCTCTCCTGTAAATAGGGACAGGCATGGATTTACACCTGGTGTCTGAGCACTGTGTGACTGCTTAGAGGCCTGAGGATGAGCATGCATGGAAGTGGCAGTGGACCGAGAGCACCCTGTACCAGTTCCTCTAGGCATAATGAGGTGGAAGTGAAAAAAACTGAGTGTCTTATCCCAGCCAGTCTAGCTGCTGCAGGGCCAGTTGGCGTACAAAGCGATTAAATGTGGTTTTGGTTGTTAAAATATGATACTTTGACACTGAACTCCTCCAGGAGATAGGCTGTGAAGATTAAGAACGATTTAGGTTTTCTATCCAAGGCACAACTTTGCCCTCTTGATTGCTTTGCTTTAACCCATTTTAATTCTGCATGTGTTCATTTCTTTGGGTTTTTCTCAGACCAACAGATGCTGAGTTATAATCCAGGAATCTACAGCTGTTCCATCCCTAACATCTTCCAAGCTGATCTCCCGAATCTGCAGAAGCTCTGTGCAGGGTCCAGGCTGCCCCCAGCACCCTTGCGCCACCTCTCCAAACTCCAGTCAGCTCACGGGGAAACCTTTCTCCAATTTGCAAAGTCACACTTGTTCGTAGATGGTAAGAGAACCTGTCGCTCTATCTGTCACGCATTCTCAAGCAAGAAATAAGCAATTAATATATTCTTTGGCAATTAGCATTTTCTCTGAGGGGAAAATAGTTCAGCTTCAGAAATAAATGTAACAGAGGCCAAGAAATGGTGTCCCATCATAATACTCTCTCAGCCCCACAAAGCAAAAAGCTGGCTGTCCTTCAGATACCTTAAAGTGTTCAGCAGTGGGATGTTGAGAAAATTTATTTCCTGTTATTCAACAGTAACAACAAACTAAAAAAAATGGGGTTTGAATCATCTCCATTTTATTATTATGAAGACCTCATTTTTTTCCCTTTCCTTTTGT
>NW_009702165.1:35529-38376 GCF_000703405.1 Apaloderma vittatum
ATTGTTTTTAACAAGCTTTACAGGAGAAGGAGGGAAAGAAGAAATGAGCTTCTGAAACAAAAGTAGAAATGAGGGAAGGGGGCAAAATTCCCTGTGGCTCATTTTATGCATTGGAACGAAATCAGCCCTGTTTAGGTGGTGCTTTTCAGTCTCCTTTTAACTGCAAGAACATGGAAAACTAATTTTCCACACCCTGTGTTATTTCACAGATATCTACATGGCCTGGATGGCTCAGGAACTGAAAACCGATTTGTTGGCTGAATCCTGGCAGCATTCTGGCCAAAAGCTTCCCTCAAATTGCTCTCTTGACTACCATGTCTACAACATAAACCTAATAGGGACACCATTAAATTCCACCTTTTATTCCATTAACGACCACTCCAAATGGGCTGCTTCAAGGGAATACAAAGATCAGTGGACCTGCATTGGAGACTTAAACCGAGCTGCTGAGCAAGCCTGGAGAAGTGGTGGGTTCATCTGTACACGGAACGAACACATCTACAAAGCCTTCAGGCCTTTGATAAGGCACTATGAAAACTGCACGGATGCTTCCACGCTCATATAACAAACCATTCCCCGCAAACAGCAGAGCCCCTCGCGACATAACAGCTGTGAGAAACATAGAATAATGGAATGTTTGGAGTTGGAAGGGACCTCTCGAGATCATTGAGTCCAACCCCCCAGCCAGAGCAGGATCCCCTAGGGCAGCCACACAGGAACACGTCCAGGCGGGGTTTGAAAAGTCTCCAGAGATGAAGCCTCCACCACTCCTCTGGGCAGCCTGGGCCAGGGCTCTGCTACCCTCATAGTGAAAAAGTTTTTCCTAATATTTTTGTTGAACACAGAATCACAGAATGAAATGTCTCCCTTAAACTATATTTTCACTCTGAAAAAAGGCCCTGTGTGTTGCCGGGTGTGTCAGACCTTCACCTTGTTAGCTGGTGGTTTGCAGGCAAGTTGTGGCTGTGTTTACGGCTGTGGGTGTGCTGAGCCCCGCTCCGCTCTCCATCTCCCCAGGGTGTCCTGTGAGGGATGCTGGACCTGGGCCAGGAGGAACAACCCTAGCCTGTCTCATTAGGTAGGTGGTTGGGACTGGGCAGTTAACAGGAGAACAGCACCCCAAAATCCTTCAAAATCAGGCAGTTCAAATTCAAGATCAGTCACAGCACTGCGGCTCAGTTTGGGCTGATTTTCTTAAAGAGCTGACATAACTGGACGTAGATAGAGAGACAAGTAGATCTGTGGACAGGAAGGATTCATTCTTACATGATTAGTTTTTAGGGAAGAAATGAGCTTTAAATCATTTATAACCGATAGCTTGGGAGCATTCCTAGTGCTTTTATTCATGTACATCAATCTTATAAACAAATAAACATGTCCAAAATATGAATAAGCAAAATAAATTAAGGGCAAAAATGGTCTGTTTACAGTCTCCCTCTTCCATCTTTGTAGTTATTTGTGGTTGGTTACAATGTTTTACAGCTGCCAGAGGAAAAATGAAGACAATTAGGAAAAAAACTAAAAATAAAGCAGAAGAAAATATTTGAAAGAAGAAGATATTTCACCTACATTTTCACACTACAGCAAACGTGGCTGTTAATTTTCAGTGCCTCCAGTCTCAGGCTTAGAACCTGAAGTTTGCGTAAGACAAAGCTAACTTGCAAAATCCTGATACACTCTTGGGTTCAGATTTCAAAAGTGTATCTGTATTTAAAATGTTCCTAAATGTATTTGTATCCTATATCTAATCTGTGGGTTTTTTCCTCAATAACTAATATAAACTCCACTCCAAAGAGTCCCCAGTCCTAGTCCAGTCCCCACCAATATTTTTATTTTCTGTGTTCATAGTCCATAGCACTGATTCTCCACCACAGTGTCTTAAAAGGAATTACTTATAAAGAGATGCCCCACAACTGCACAAAGTGTTGAGGATTTCTTTCCCTTTTCACACTGAAAAATCAACCAAACAACAAAGTGTGCAAAGTGCCAAACAAATTAATTTCAGAAAACATTTGTGCACACTTCTTGAAGAAATAAAAATAATATATCTGGCCTGCTTAATGAGGAGAACTATGCAGGAATAGATTTCACAGTCAATCTGAATCGAAGGCAAACCTGAGTCTCATAGTTCAGTGAAAATTATGTATATAGCTTAGATATTCTGCACAAAATAGGTATTTTTCTTTTCCCTGTGTATGATCAAATAACATCTGATAAGTGATTTGCTTGATAATGTTCTTTCTCTGATGCCTGCCAAATTGTTTTACGTATATATTTTTGTTGTTTTCCTGGCTGTGGTCAAGCAACACCTATTTGTGGCAGTGAAAACGGCCAGTGCCGCAGAACGCTGGGCAGCGGGACGGTAGGGCATCACTCAGATAAGCCAAGATCAAATGCCTTTCTCTTGCCCGCCTTTTCATGGAAGACACGAACCTACCCCACCTGTCTGAACTCTTACATCTTGCCCATAGCTCTGCAAACGCGTGACCTCAGTGTACAGGAATGGCGAGAAACCCTTGGCTGGAGACAGCGCCGGTGAGGTTCACCGCGGTGCATCAGAGCTGGACCTGTGGCACAACCTGTATTTCCTATGGTAGATACTCAGCCACAGCATCTGTGTCACCAGAGTCCCACAGCAAAGAGTCTCCATCCACAGGCTGTTGCCACAGTCCTGCTCCCCAGGGAGCCAACAGCCCATCATTTGACTTTAAGTGCAGATTGCTCTTCTTAATTACTTGATCAATTGATAGCTGCCATAAAGCTTCAGACGGCTGCTTACGACATTCCTCTTTCCTTGTACCCAAGACTGGCAGCCTCTCTTTTTGCTGCCAGTTATATTGGCGGACG
>NW_009702165.1:38407-57170 GCF_000703405.1 Apaloderma vittatum
GCTACTGATGTGGCAGAAGCAGCAGTGGGGAGATGGAGGGGAGCAGTTGTACCATCCAGCATTAGGGGCACCTAAAGAGCCGGGATGTGCACACACTCAGCTCAGTGGTGTAGCAATAAAAAGGCTGCAGTTCTGGTTCTCTCATTTTTGGACTGTAAACAGCTTAAATTCAGCTTTGCATTTGTTGTGTAACTTCCACATTTGCATATCCTGGTATTTCTGCTACACACATTATGAAACATGGGCAGACTGTTTCCCCAAAGAGGCTGATAATCAACAAGATAAATCTTACAGATTGATAAAGGGTTTGTAACTCTCAGGCTTCCTATGCAAAGGCAAGACCACACACCACTTACTAAACCTCATGTGACCTCACAGCATGCGCTGCGACCAATAGTTTGCATGAAATATTTAGTTTTGCATATTTTTTTATATATACATAGTTTTTAATTTTAAAATGTGCTGTTCTTTTTCAAAATGCCAAATGCTCAACAAATACCTGCCTGCCCCAGTGACCCTATGCTGCTTTGGCGGCCCCCTGTGACCCTTTTGACCAGACAGACCTTCTCCTGTGGAAAGGGACATCTGATGCTCCTCCCTCTGCAATTTCAGGGGGACCTGCCCAGCAAAGCTGGTCCTGCAAAAGGGCAGAAGTCTTGGACCCTGGCATGTAGAGGGAAGAATGCTGGTCTCCCTCTTCTGGAAATCCAGAGTCTCTTCTCCTCGGCATACAGGTATGGCTATTCTGACCCTTGGGCTCTGTTCTGGTTAGACTAAACGAGAACATTTATTATACATGAAAATTGTTTGCCGAGGGAGTAGGAGAGGCCAAAAGCAGACATTATTAATCCACTAAACATTATTGTACTGCAGCCAAGTTTGTAACAAACACAACAGTAGGGCTTCTTGTTTGCTATAAATCGCCTCGTAACCATTTCAACAGGCTGAGGCTCAGTCCCAGCATGCCCCACAAGCTTGCAAGGGGCAGAAACGCAAATACATGTTTGCCTCTTGCTCACCCACCAGGACATCTCCCACCCTCAGCACAGCCACTGCCATCCCAGAGCAAGGGCAGAACTCTGTCTCCCTGTCACTGCTCAAATAAAAAACCCTGATGATTTGTCTATAAACCCCTGCATCTCTAACGATGCTTCTGTAACACAGCTAAGTGCAGCTCATTAGGATAGTGGTTTGCTGTATTGGAAGGACATTATTTTATATAGACTTAATGCAAGAGGTCAAAGGATTAGATGTTAGCCTCACGAGAAGAAAAAGTAAAAAAAAATTTGAAAGCGTAAAAACTTAAACTGAGGGATGTTTAATTCCAACTGGGCAATTACATTACTGGAAAACAAGCACTGGCATTGCCGCCTGAGCTCACTTCACAGGGCAGCCTTTATGGTGGGATTGCTTCTGAAGTTTTCACAACTGAAAATATACTGAGCCCTTATGATGGGAGTTTTGAACAACGTGTTGGAGAACTTCTCAAGGACACCCGGGGCTCTCCGCCAGCTGTCTGCCAGCAAGCCAAGGGAAGCTTTGGGAGAAATTTATTTGGCTGAGCTGGAACCTCCCCTTCTCCAAGGCACACTAACTTAGCCTGGCGCTTGGGCTTGTCACGGAGGTCTGCAGGTGTATTTCTGAACCACAGCAAAGTGCTCTTCAAAGCGTGCTGGGCTGCCCTTTGGAAAAGTACAGAAGCCCTGCAAAGCCCAGGAGGTTTTGATTGTTTCCCTGTGGGTGATGCCCATTCTGCCAGCTGTCCCTGCAAACCACACACACTGCTCCCCTATCAGCCCTTGGCGTGGATTTCTGCTTTCCAAATGGGGAGTTTCCAGCAAACACATCTAATCTAAACACTTGTGTCAAACGGGGCTTCCTCAGCTTGCACACAGCGTGAAGGGAGATGGTTATTTTTGTGAAGACATATGGGCCTCTCTCATCCCTCCTTCCTGTTTAAATATGTAGAATCACAGAATCATAGAATCATGTACTCTCCTGACTCCTGACAGGAATGACATGCACAGGATCCTCACTGTGAGAATTTGTTTTAATGTACCAAAACATCCTTGGTGTTATTAGCGCAGTCACATAATTACCACCAGAGAAACCTACACCCATATGGTAACGCCCATAAAGTATTGTGTGGATCTCTTTTATGCCTTTATTTTCAGTTTCTGGGAAAGATACATCACTCAGTACAGTAATTGCTTCAGACCGTGTAAGCTGCCTATGCCCTGGGTAAAATGGTCGGGAGACAGAGCAGTGCTGGCAGTGTCTTCTAAAAGCTCAGCACAAGGCAAAGCCTAACTGCTCAGAATGTGATGCAAGAATATGATGCACCTCTTGAATTTCACAAGAGATTTCTTAAAAAGACAGGAATTTTAAAATGAGAATGGAGATGAGTGGCAATTTGTGTTATAGTGGAAAATAATCCAAACCCTTGTAGCAGGGAATAAATTCTACATAGTATAAGGCAGAGAGCCTGATCTGAAATTTCAAGCTAGGACATTAATATGTGTTTTCTAGATGCCCTGAGTAGCTTACACATATCTGACACTTTTCCTTTTAGTCTGGATACCAGATTAAAGACCTACTCTGCAGAATTTTCGCACAATCGCGATCAACTTGGCATGAATGCACTAAAGAAGCTGTGTATGAACCCAGAAATCAGTTGTAGCACTTTCAGATCTTGGCCTCAGACAGGAGCTAGCTCATAATATTTTTTAATGCAGGCCCATTTTATGCTCATTTTTACGATTTTTAACTGATTTATCCCAGTATTAAGCATATGCTGTTATGCATATTTGATCATAGAATCCTAGACTGGCCTAGGCTGGAAGGGACCTTAGAGATCATTTAATCCAACCTCCCTGTCATGAGCAAGGACGCCTCTCAACTAGATCAGGCAACAAATGGGGACTGAACGGGGTTATGTTCATTTTACTCAAATTGTTAAATACAAAACATTAGGACTTGAAAAAATATTTCTTGCTTTCTATAAACAACTGTGTTACACTTCTACTGAAGTGATTTTAGTAAATCCTCTTGATTTTATTTTTTCAGTTGAGTTTGTGTGACATTTCTACACGAGATATCTGGTGACTATTCTGATTGTCCTGTAGGAGGGACAAAAGTAAGGAACATTCTCCCGCTCCTTTGATCACTTTGTGGATTGGGAACTGCAAACTGATGTTCAAAGCTTTAGTGGAGCAGAGCAGAGTGTTTAATGTTGCTTGCTAGAGTGCTGGCAATTGCTACAAGTGGTTCACACTTGTACCAGCATTGCCTAATTTATTAATCATAGAAATTTTGCATGTAAATTAGCCACACAGTTGTGCATCATAATGCAGTAATCTAAAAATCTGTCTTCACATGTACTAATGCCTGCAGATAAACGTCACATTACAGCAGTACATGGTTCCCCACTACATTTTAAAACTTGCCAAAGGCTCACTAAAAGCCGTATCATCAGGTGTTTACTTTTTGTTCCTTACTTCTGACTTGCTGAGGTTTGAGAGTATTTAGCTCCAAGACCTCTTCTTCTCTGTCTTTTTCCAGGTTTCCATTTTGAGCTAAGATTCTGCCAGCCTAAAAATCAGCATTTCTCATGCTACAGTGCAGTTTTAAAAATGTGGTTTTGCAGTGGCATGAGTATGCTTAGCAACACTGTCCACCACTTCATCCTGAGGATTAAAAAAGCGCAGCTCAGCACACATTTCACAAATGGTTTCCTTCCCTGCTCTGAAATCTGCTCCATTTCACGGACTGATCTTGTAAATCCTAGGCATTGTGCAAAGGAAATCTACATTGTTTACCCTCTTGCTTTCTAACTACTCCAAGTATTTCTTTCGTGAAACTCGAGGTGAGAATGAGGGAACTGACCATTTGCAAAGAAAGGCGATGGAAGAAATGCTGCCCAGGAAATAGTGGCAATGAGTTCACTGATGTTCCCAGGTGCCCCCCAACTTGCCCTCCTCTTTACTGCCAGAAGACGTGAAGAACCAGTGAAATGGGAGCAAAGAGAGCTTGCCGAGGAAATGGAGAAGAGGGAACAAGACAAATGAAGGTGAGCAAGAAAGAAAAAGTAAGGAAAGAACAGAAGAAACTTTAGGATGGGCAACACCAGGGAGGTCAGGGGCCTTGAATTTGGTGACAAAACCATTAGGAGTTAACAGTGCGGCGATCTAGGATGTTTTGTTTACTGTGATATGTACTTAACATTTACCCATTTTACAGATACAGTTTCCACAGGCTATGGCATAGGGAGATAAAAATGAAATGCATAAACTGAAGTGACTTAGCCAAGCACTAAAAAAACACCACCAATAAAATCAACACCCAGAGAGAAAGTCACTACCTGTCTGTTACCAAACCTAAAAGAGGAGGGGCAAGATAAAGTCAAAAGCATTAAATGTGTAAAAGTAGGAGGGAGAAAATCATGAGCTAAGTTTAACAGTTCGAACCACACACTTTTGAACAACGTGCTAAACAATTTTTTAGAAAGAAGGAAGCTACTATTGAGGTTTAAAGGCAATACAAAAATACAGCGGAAACAACAGATGCAAAACATTCACAGGAGTAACTGTAGACCATTTCATTACAGATCATGATGCTAAAGCTAGCTTCAGTCAACCTCGTGGCATTGAGAGAACTGCAGGAAAAAACGTAAATACAAGTACAAAAGAGCATAAACAGAATATAAACAGTCGTAAACGAACTGATGCCTCTAGTGCTTTGTTCTTGGGATTGTTATTACAGGTATATCTACAACATATGGCCTTTTATCCTCAGGTAAAAATCAAGCTTAGTGTAAAAACCTCCCCAGTTTTATGTTTTCTTCGGCTTTATCTCTCATCCTGCTTTGCTCTTCAGCACTAAACATAGTTGTTCCTCACGGCACTGAGTGAAAATCAGCAAGCATTCCTAGATATTACTTACTGTCATTTGGCTCATGGTGGCCTGCTCTTTTGTCACCTCCTGGTCTTGGATCCCACAGAGCAGTAATGCCAGTATAGAAGCTGTAGCTCTATAAAAAGTGTCATCTTAACATCAGAGGAGGAGCTAGGTTTAAGGGGTTGGCTTCACAAATGTAAATATTTCATATTTAGTAATGTGGCTTTTCTTTTTCCCCCAGGCAAAAGCTTTAATAAAGGAAAAGGTCTACTGCAGCAAAGGAAGCAACAGCACAAATACAGACAAGGACACATCCTAACCCCATTAATATCAGTGGGAATTTGCCTTCATCCTCAGTAGGGACAGAACTTCAAAGGCACGGGAATTACCCATATAACCTGAAGGATAAAATCTGAACCTTCCGGAGCCTATGACACAAACGGTGTTTAGGGGGTGGTAGTGTAGTCCCAACACCGTGGAAATGTCTTCAGCAAAAAAGCCTTGTCCCTGGTGCTGCCAGGGTGGCTGTTAGGACAGATGTCAGAAGGGCCGTGTGCGTGGACAGTTTCTTTGACAGTAGAACCTGTCTGAGCGAGGACCGTGCAGGAGTTGGGCAGAGATGAACCGCCTCTCGGTGAATATTGTCTCTCCTGCTGTTGGTGGCTTTATTTTCAGTGCCCAAATCAGGAAGAAGTGATATCGTCCCACCTTTAGATGTTGATTTGGGTTTTTTTACACCTCAGTAATTTAACATATTCTTTCAAAGCCTGTCTCTGGCAGAATGAAGACCGAAAAATATATCTATCATCTCCTCAGTACTACTTCGTGTTGTTAGCACTGAAGAAGATGAGTGGTGTGGATAGAAGAAAACTTTTCTTCTCCAGGGAGATTCAAGGTCTCCCTTGACGAGTAAGAACACATCCTGGGTGCACTCTGTCTGCTAAATGCTGTGAAAAACCAGTGCGGAAAAGCCAAGATGAGGGAACTCATTCCCAAGCACCTCTGCAGGTCTGGTTTTGGTACTGGCACCATAGAGCAAAGTAGAAATTAAAAGAACAGAGGCACCACTCTCCTGCTAACAGCAGAATTAGTTTCTCTCTCTGTCCTTTGGATGGCTCCTTATGCTTCTTCCATCCCCAGAATTGCATAATAAGACACAGTATCAAGTCACCGTATGATAATGTGTGTAATGTACAACCTGGGGAGGTTGCTGCACTCTCGATGGGTGAGTTCATCTGCTCCACAAAGACCACAGCTCCTCATAGTCATATTTTATTTCTTTAAGAATAAACCCCCCTCTTTCCTTCATTATCGGTCACCAAAGTAAGTCCGACAACATAGACCCTTTCAGCTAAACCAAATTCCAAATAATGGTAGGTGTTTCAGCAAAATGTTCCATGGGAGTGTGTACCCTAACTGAAGCCTCTTCGTTAATTTTAAGCAATATTTCATATGAGATCTGTACCACCAGGCCACTGCAGGTGATATCAAGAAAAAAAAGACAAATATTTTCAGAAAATCCCCTTTAAAAAGAAATATATATACTATATCCTACTATGTCTGTGTACTATACAGCAATGATTTCAGTTGCTGACTGTGGAGAGGTCTATGGACAACCTTTAAAAAAGTCATAAATACAAGTTCATGTGTATTTTCCATACATCAAATTTGTGGAGGAAGCCTGAGCCTCTACTGGAAAACTATAGAGACATTTCAAAACCTGGGCTTTTTACAAGTCAGACCTGTACTGCATGTCCGTTGGAGTTTTTTGGCTGTGAGAGAGCATTGACACACGATCCTGCAGCATGTATACTATCAGTCTAAAAAATGAGGAATGAAGTATGTGGTTTGGCTGCTTTGAAGATCATGTAATGACACTGTCTGAGTTTGTGGGCTTAGGCTGGCAGCCCGACTAAAATCACTGTCAGGCAGACAGGGCAATAAAGGTGAAGCCCAGTGTTGGAGATAAGTAACTAATCTTTATTTCACGGCTCCCATCTTCTTGGGGAGTGTGTGCCCAGTGCCTTGCGGGAGCCAGTGACACTCTTAAACATAACACTATTGAGCACAACCAGTTTGATTAGTTAAACCAATGTGGTAAAGGCAAAGTGCAAACAAGCAGCTTCACGGCCCTTAGCACGTATGCCGTAAGCACCGCACTTTCCCTAAGCAGGGGAAAATTCAAGGGCTAACAGCATTCGAAGTAAGTAGTGTAGTTTAAATGTGATATTGTATAGAGCATGACAATAAGATCAACTGAGTAAAGAACTAGAAGAGCTAAACTCTGGACAAATTTATAAATGGCACAAATTAATACATATTTGTGCAAAGCATTCAGGAGAAGAGAAATATGTTTCTTCTAAAGGATATAGGTGTGGCTACTACAGTGTACCTAAGAGATTTCTTTTAAAAAAATATCCTGTTGATGCTATGTTCTTCTTGTGTTTGAAGTAATAATTAGAGTCTGGCGTCAAGTGTGAATGATAACTATTGCTTTCTTCACACAGGTTTTCTAAGCTTGAGAGACCAGTTTTCAAAAGCTCTCTAGCAAAGCTATTATGTTACCAGTATTACTCCATCACAAGAAACTGTTAAAGGATAATCAGAAATACCAAGGGTGAGTCCTGGTTCTCCAGTATCTTCTTAGGATTGGGCTTCAAAAATGAAAGTCAGCTCTTCTGACAGTAATCTCTCATAATTACCACTGAAAATGATGCAACTGGCAAATTCTCAACAGCCTTGGAAATTAGCCCCAACACATTCAAAGGTGTAAGCCTTTAAGATATTTCACACATGGACAGTTTTTGTCAAGATTCTCAATTAGACCTCATGTTTTTTTCTTAAAGGAAAAAACCCCAAAGATGCTATTGTTGTCATTGCTGAAAGAGTTTTGTATCTGTTATTGTTTTGAATTCTCTGTTTTGAATACTGCCAGGAGGTTGTCACTACAGATGCCCCAAACCCTGCCAAATGTTTTCTATGCAGCTCAGCCGTTTCCCTCTGCTGCAGGTATTAGGTGCCCCAGCTTATTTCACTGTAACACAAATTAATGGTTTTGTTTTTTCTTTAGGCTTATTAACAACTCCTGGACTGAAAAGAGAGCACTTTTACCAGAACAGGTATTTGGACTCCTTTTACTCCAGACTCCCATAGCATCATGTCCCAGATCACTTAACAGTGAAAAGGATTCTGGTAAGTCTTGCATGTGGATATATGAACACACTATACAAAAAGAGGAACCTTCAGCTGAAGAGCTCTAATACTGTGAAATAAAGTATTCAAAAGTGAGAAAATATAGAACTACATTTGCCGGTGCAACTTCGGTTTGGCCCACATATGACTATGCTGTACAGCTGGATCATCTGTCGTTTTGTGCACAAAATCTACAGCTTTCTCAGATAATGGGTAGAGGGGTTGCTGGTTTTTAATCCTTTTTATTAAGTGTATAGTCTTCTGGTATTATTTATTGCTCATTAGCCAACTCAGTCCCAGAACCTAATTCTGTCATGAGGGTTTTCTATGTTTAGCCCCCTGAAATACAATGTTTCTCATGTTTGGTCTAGGATAGATAGTAGTGGTACAAGATGTATGCCTGTGGGTGGAGGGATAAAAAGTTTGTACTATTAATGGGCTCAAATCGTTCATCTCCTTCCTTCTGTGGGTTCCCTTCCAGTGTCCTACAGCAAGCTCTGCTCCTAAACAACTTTTCTGAGTTTAATAATAAATAAGTCACAAGATTATCATGCAAGATTATTTTAATATTTTCTTAAAACTCATTGAAATGCTTTTAACCCTAAGGACACAGTTTGGTTTCCACCACAGAGTCCTCTGCTAGTACTACACGTATGTAATGTCTTTCCCAAATCACAGTAGGTGGAAGCTTGATTTGAGAACACTGGAACACCCAGTAGCATTGAAGTTTTAGGTAGGGACTTAAAAATTCTTGGAAAGGCCAGAAGGTTCAGGAAGCTAACAGGAGATCCACTGGCACCAAAACATGGGACAACAAAAAGAGTCAAGAGAGTTATCTGCTGCAGCTTGCTTTCTGAAACGAGAAAAAATGGCAACACGAAGGGGACAGCATTCTTCCAGGAGTTTTGAACTGCTGAGAGTTGCAGAGTGCCTGCTTCTTCCTATGGCAGGATAATACCTAGAAATACAGCCAGTAGGTTACAGTATGAGATTGACATCTTGCCTGAAACAACAAAATTACTTTATTTAATTTTTGCCAATAGGCATAATGAAAGATCTTGAGCCCAAAGGAAAGCAACTCAAAGAGCTGGACTGCTTCCTCAAGAGATGGTGTTAAGGTCAGGCTGCTCTCCCCGCCAAGCTGGAGGGGTGTCCAGAGAAACAACAGCACAGGCAATGGATGCAGCTCATCTGTGACTGGGTGGCATCTGCTCCCAGGACTACCAAGCAAAATATAACTGAATGAATAAGTGAGAACAAAATTTTAAGTATCAGCCTCAGCCTGGATAAAAGCCTGGAAAATAATACATTCAGTTGTGCAAAAAAAATAATAAATCTAGAATGTCATGCTAAAGATCTTCAACAGAGACCTGAAAAGAAACTACAATCACCTGAGCAGTATATTCTGGTGAAGTTTTTATAAAGTACAACAGATCTTGGTCTTGACAAATAACTTTTGTGCAGGATCTGAAGCAGTTTTGTTGGGATCTCCAACAACGCCATCACTCCATCTCTCAACGATTCTGTGGTTGGTATCCTATCAACAACATCAACCCTGCAGGTTGTGTGACAAGATAATGATGCAACCCTTTGGGATGAAGGTGGAGGTGCTGGTAGGATGACAAAGTCCCATCACCCACATACAGCAACAAATAATTGAGATTAGGTGAGGCTGCAGTCAAACATGAAACATTAAAAGTCCTGTTTATTAACAATCATCACAGAACCAATTAAATTGAATTTATATAAACTAATTAACAGATTAGAAAGCCTGAAGTGACCTTCAGTGTGATCTTCTAGTCTGACTTTCTGTATAATGTAGAGCAGATTTCCCTGAACTAATTCCTGTCAAATAGATTGTATCATTTTAAGGGGGAAACATCACATCTTGCTATAAGTATCAACAGAAAAGTTACCATAATTCTTTGTAACCCTCTCAATGGTTAACTACGGGTACCTAGAAATTAAGATCACAGGTTTTAGATCCTTGTATGCTAGAGCTAAACCACGTTTTTTAAATGGATATTTACTACATAGAAAGGTACATAAAGGGCCCCCATTAACTTTTTCTTTGAAAAGTTAAACAGGTGGAACTCATGGAGCCCGACATTAGAAGCGTATCCTAATCCTTTAATCCTGTATCATGTCTATTCTATGAAATCCCTCTAATTTTTCATCACTCTTTTTGAATTTAGGACACAAACCCCATATACAACATTCCTGTTTGCCGTGCATCAGGACCAGATACAGAGGAAATACTAACGTCTCTATTCTTTCTCCATATTTATTTGCTTGGGCAATCAGGAGGTAGATTCCCTATTCTAGTCACCGTGTCAGAGAAGTAGCAGTTGTGGTCTATTAGTAGCCAACTCCTTTTCAGTGACTCTACTTCCCAGGAAAGGACTGCCTACGAGATTTGCTGGGCCCTTGTTCTTCCTTCTAGAATATATGTTATGCTTATTTACCTGTATAAGGCAAAAATGCTTTCATGCTACTTTTGTAGAAAAATAAGGCCCAAAGGGACTTACAAAGGTGATCATGAAGTATTTGTGAAGAAGGAAGCTGAGGACAGGACAGGTTTCCTGGATCCCATGCTGGCACGAGTGTTGCACATTTGTATCTGAAGTTGAATTGCAGAGGCCATGACCTGATGGATACAATTCTGGTATCAGACTGACATTTATTTTCAGAGGCATTTAAAACTCTCCTGGTGAAATAAAAAAAACCCCAGGGCCTGAACTCTTTAGCCTAACTCTCTCCAAAGGTAACCAGATCGTACCTTCTCTTTCATAAATAATCCCACACAAACTTAAGAAATAAAGTATTTTCCCAAGCAAGAGGAAAATATGATCAAATTGGAAATATCGACAAAGGCAAATATTATCTTAGCTAATTCTTCTTTGTAATCTTATATGGTAACTTTTACTAGAATGATGCTTTTGATTCTGTCCTCAGTCTCCTACTGAAGGGAACAGAGACAGTCTTCAGCACCAGTCTGTGCTGAGGAGAGCACCAAACTTGCTGAGCAGCACAGACCCAGCAAAAGAGCTACTGTAACCAAGGGTCTAACTTAAGACCATATTTCACGATGAGTTTCATTTCTTCATTCAGCCAAACCCTGTGCACCAGACAGGATTGGTTCTGACAAGCTTTTGCTGTAAAATGCTATGGAAGAGGCTGGAATCTAGGCCAGAGCTAGGGATAGTTCTTGGGAAGCTCTCTGGATTTCCTGGAGGGCAAGGTGTGGCTCTGTACGTGGGAGGTAAATGCTGGTGATTTTTCTGTTACTAGTAATTAGGTGCAGCTTGAATTTCATTAATAAGAGCTACATATGCATACTGGAAAAAAGTGTTTATCTGACACTGGGTTTATTATATGTTGCCAGCTAAATGGCTTACAATGTTCACTACTTTTGTTATTTTATGATTAGCATTTATAAACCTCAAAAAGCATGTTCATATTTTATCAACATATAAGGAAAAAAGTTCTGCCACTGGGAGTTTATAATATAAAAGAGAAGGAAATCTCCTGGTAAATCTCAAAGTTATCCCACCAACCTCTCTAATATTTTGGAAGTACTTCTGGCATTAGCATTTGTTTTTATTAGCTTTAGTCATTTTGCTTTTGATGTTGTTTATGATGACTACTAGATAAAACATGCTTTCCAGAAAATTATCCTGAGGTGAACACCCAGCATGGAAATATCAGTCTTAAAAGATAGGATAAACCAATAAAGAAAGGAAACACAATCCTATTGGGGCAAGGGGCTGGGGAGCCTTAAATAAAAGAGATACTGTAATTCTAGTAACTGTTCATCAAAACTTAGCAATACAATCAGGAAAAAAACTCTAATGTAGCTAAAAAGGTCTGCTAAATTATTTTAAAAATGCACTCATTTCTGTGTCTAATCACATACTATCTGAATATTATGGCAGATATTCTAAGTCTTATAAAACACTTTAAAAGCGTTTTTTTTCCTCCATTTTGACGTTTCACAGTGTCACAGGTTTCCAGGCCAGAGGAAAGCACCGTGATTCTCCAGCCCGACCTTTTGCACAGTACAGGTGACAATTAGATCAAGTGATGTCTACATAATTTCTGGCGGAGCTATAAGACTTCCTTTGGAAAAAGTCCACCTTGTCTTAAAGATTTCAGGTAACAAGGAATACTTCACAGGCCTATCTATCTATTTTTTCCAAAGCTTAGTTGGTCTAAGAGATTTTTTTGTTTGTTGCGGTTTCATTTTTTAATACAAAAATCTCTTGTTTCACCTTTCAAGCATTACATCTTTTAAAAGATTTGTCCCCTAAACTGAAGATTTCTATGTCTGTAATTATTCTGTTTATGTAAACTGAGGCGAGTTAGCTCTTACGTGATTCATAGATCAGCTAAGCAGATTAAGCTTTTTAAGTCTCTTCTATAAGAAGGGGTTCTAGCTCTCAAATCAACCATATAGTTTTGCTTAACCAGTTTCTCATTTTTTGTCTTGGTATCAGGCCAAGACACACTGCTCCACCAACAGAATCCCTGTTGTACAGCGTGCTCCCCACATTTACCCACCAGGAGAGTATTTCTGCATGCTCTTAATTGCTTTTCTCTACTACTGCTTTCCATAATGCAGTCCTCTACCACACAGAAATACTAGCCTGCACTTAACTATATTGGTCAAGTTAGATGATCCTACCAAAGATTCTTATAACACCATGGAATAAATCCTTATCATGTATCACTTCACAACTTCTGTTTCTTATGAAAATATTATTTTACAAATTTGTAAACGAAATAATTTTTTTACTAGCCATTTATAAATACTCCTGATTTATTAATAATGCCAAGTAGAAAATGATCCTCACTATTTTCTCCCCAATTTAAAATGGAAAGTATCCAGTAAGAGGTAAAGAGTAATATAGCCAGACACTGAAGTGTATTGAATTAGAATATTTAAGCAATATACTTTGGTTAATAGTTGATAGCATGCGTTGATGCCGTGGAGTTAGGGATCTGCAAGAACAGTTTCACTTGAGGTATTTTGCCCTGTAATAAGATAGTTACCTTATTTCTATAGTAACTCCTACAATTCAGGTTCAAGAATTTTGAACAATGAGAAAATTCTTAGATATCTGTGGGCAACGTGCAAGGAGAAAAAAGCAGAAAAATATATTTGCTATGCCAAGCTCTACTTATTTCAGAGAAATTATTCCACTACAGCACAAATATACCTAAATATAAAATAACAGGAAGTCAATCTGTCAGTCGTTCAGTGGAACCCTTGACAAAAATGAAAACACGAGGTGGCCTATTCTGCCAAATCTCTGACTAGAAATGACTCACTCTAATGTTGGGTAAACTCTTTCGTCTTCAGTACATGAAGGAATGTTTTATTAAGGTAGCCCAAGCGATGTGTAATTGCCACTGGCACAGACACTAGCATTACTTCCTGCAAGGAGGACCACACCCCTGAAGCAACACAAGTTTTAATATATACCCGCAACGTAGATGAAATGTTGCCATTGACTACCTTCCCTTTTCCAGACCAATTCTTTAGAAAAGGACCGTGATCTCCAGAAACAACAAAAATACCAAGTTGGAAACAGCAGATGCATCTTCAGCACTTTGTCATGAGCAGCTACGGGATAAACATCTCAAAAAGTCTAAATGTATTGAATTACAATTCTCCTGTTTATAGGATTTCTGTTTGGTGAAGTATTCCAGTTTTCTCTACACTAGGCACCTGAACCTCCAGCAAACTCCCTTTTTTTTTTTTTTTGGTGGGGAGAGGGCTTTATAGACAACTAATGCATTATCTAGTAGTTTTAATCTACTAACTAACCAGGAGTCCTGACAGACTTGGAGGAACACCCCAGCATGCATCAGGCTGACCTGCCCAGATTGAGATAATGGCCAGCTATGCCATCTTGATAGGTCCTGTGGGAAGGAATTATTGTAATGTTGGTTACATTAAATTAAACATTATCCTCCATTAAATACATGTTTAAGACTGTGTTGACATCCATACATAAAAAAGCTGTAAAGACTTTTTTTTAAACTCTAATGAGCTCTAATACTGGACACTCACATGCAGCAGACTATGGACTTTCAATAATTTTTTAATAATACATATGCAAGGGTTTTTTTCAAGAATACCACATAAAATACTTTTTTTTTATTAAATGCTCTCTTTTGCTTCATTTTTTTCTTTAGATAAGTTTTGCTCTTTCAGGCTTCCAAGAGCTTTGCTGCTTCTTCTTTCTCACGTGCATGTTCTGAGACCATCGAAATGCATCGGAAACCACGGCTCTCTGCACGGTACAGCAGGAGGGTTACACTAAGCTGAATTGCTGCAACTTCAGAAAGGGCAGGAAGAACCAGGGAACTACAGGTCTCTCACACTCACCTCTGTCCCCAAGGTCACTGCGGAGCAAATACACCTGGAAGACATTTCCAGGCACGTGAAAGACACAAAGCTGACCCAGAGCAGCTGGTGTAACATGGCTTTACCATATCTAGCTTTGGGTGTCTGACAATGGGCATCCTAAACTCATAGATAAATTCTGTTTGACGAACTTGTTGAATTTTCCCCTCTATGTAATGGATTTATTATCTTCTTTCCAATAAGCACCTTAATGTTTGTAGACAGCTTAGGTACTGTAAGGAAGAGTAACCGGGAAAACCAAATGAAAGTAATTAATTTTGGTGTTATGTCCTGTTGAGGACAGGCATTGCGAGCAGAGAGTAAGATTTAGTGTTCATCCTGAAATGTTATTGAGCATTTTATCCATCAGAAAGATGGCCCTAGGTGACTGAAAATACTGATATTGAAGACTGTAAACAAGATCCACTATGGAATGCAAGCCTCTGAGTCCCAGATGATCTTGAAAACCACCCACGTGGTTCCTGCACAGGTACCTTGTAATTTTACTTTGCTCCCCTACATAATGTCCCCTTGGAGAAACAGCTCTGGGTATGCACAAGTCTGGGAAGAGTCTGGAAAGAGCTAAGCAGTTTAGCATTTATTTCGTGGTTGCTCCTAGCTGAACAACGAAGAGGCTTTACTACAGCAGAGATCCCAGAGAGCTTGGTAGAGTAACACATAACAAGCATCACAGGCCTTGAGTGCCTACAAAACACCGTGAGGCTTTCCCACCCAAAGCGGAGGTGTAGATGTCCATCTGGCAGCATGTTGTGGTGGGCCCACGTTCAGCAAGTTTCTCAGTTACTGAGATGTGGGCTCAAACACAGACTCCCCTGCCCCATGGACTGTCTCCCACTGGATATTCCAGCGCGGTGAGATCATGTCACCCTTGCTTCGCTGTGCCAAAAGGCCAACAGAGCGTCAGGCCAGCAGCGTGAAAGGAGCTGGACTCTTCAGCTCGGTGATAAAGGCACAGGCCTAGAGACTGAACCTGGTTACAATCCATTCTCTACAGCTTGTTTGTACTTTGTTGTGTAACTTTTTAAAGCAAACTACAGAGTGAATACTGAGATCCTGCCAGGAATCCCATAGTCCTTCCTTTCAGGAAGAGAGACCCCAGCCACTAGCTACTTAGTCCAGCATTTTCTGTATCTTATTCTGCACGCAGCGACACTTTACCTGGAAGAATGAGACAGTTCTCACCTCTGTAAAACCTGCAGCCTTGTGGTTTGACTGCTTCATGGGAAGGAAAGATGTTATTCTCTGTCTCCAGAGGCTGCAAAGTCCTGTCTGTATCAGATGTGAATACTTTAACTTTTGAACTACCTCACTAACGGTGGTCAGTGCTGTTTGACAGTTGTTGACAATGCCTGCCAGAGACAGGCTGCAAGCAAGAGCGTGACGAATGTCTATTCTGAGGGGCCTGGTAAGGCTCAGATGGGGTCAAAGCCGTAACTGCTCCGCAGTCTCCAGGCTGAGGTGCTTACATAACAAAAGCAGACCCGTGGGGTACAACTTCATTATCTACACAGCACCACGAAGGGATGGGAGGAAGGCCCCAACCCGTATTTCTGCTCCATGTTGCCTTATGCTGTTTACATGCACGAGCCTCTCTGACTACCAGTACTTAGCACTAACTTCTCCAGTTCGAATACATTCTTTGCCACCAGCAGAAAGTTCAGAGGGCCTAAGGATCTTGCAAAAGGTTTTGAGGGGTGCAAATACGGACCTTAGCAAAGCCAGCCCTCGAGGGAACCTTGAGCCACCTCATTTCTTACTGAGGATTTGTGGCAACCTTGTGTTCCTTGTGTTTTCCCCTCTCCTCAGCAGTTCCAGATCCATGACAACACTGTCTCCAACTGTGTAACTTGAGGGATTTTGTCCAAGAGGAAAATCAGTCACTTCTCCTTTGTCCTCTACTAACACAACAAGAATTCTTAGAAAAGAGACGATACTTTACAGAAGCTGTGCTCATGAATCTTGTGATCTTCAAATTACTATTATCTGTTTCAACAACAACATGAGGAATTCTGGCACACTGATTCCATGGGGAATTGCCTTGCCATATTAATACAGCAATGTAACTATAGTCAAAATTTAAAAACATATACAACATCTTTTTGGTTTATTTTCAAGTGGAAAACAATACTGTGTAGGAAGAAAGAAACTTGTAGAGCATACGTCTCTTCAACATAGACAACAGTTGGTTTGGAGCACTGTATTTTCTGGGACATTTTGCTCAGTATAATGAAACTCGAAGACAAGTAGCTTGTCCTCTCTACCTTCAGGTAATGAAATAAAGACAAACGAACCAGGAAAATAGCAAAACATTCATTACTAGAAAGTTAAACAAAACCAAAGAATTCTCTAACAAATTCTTAAATCCAGAAATGCATTACCCTCGTTTGTTATCGCATTCCATAAATATTTTCTAACCTTTCTCCAGGTGAATTTTTCTCCCTTCAACTTAATCACAAAGTATTTTTTAATTGTTTAAAATGACAGAACAGCAAAAGACTTCAGTCCTGTATTGAAACAACTCAAAGTGATGCTTCCACTACTGGAGTGGTAACAGTAAGATTTCCTTCAAAATTCCTTACAGCTGCCTTGGAATAAATGTCTTCTTCATCACTCTCCACTGGAGAACGAACTTGTTGGTTTACTCAGATCAAAGCTAGTGGTGTTTTCTGTTTTGTTTGTTGTTTGAGGGCATTTTGTGCCTTTTTTTAATCCAAGCCACGTCTCCCACAAGATGGTTTCCTGGCCAAAAAAAGAAAATAAGAAAAGAGTATCCTGATTAAAAAGTTCATAGCTAAAATACACAAAGATCCTGGAACCTTCTCCATGAAGAAATTAAATTAGTACTTTGCATTTATTAGTTAGGCCTTCTATTGAAATTATATTTGTACTCTGTTAGTGATCTTACTTTTACCAAGTCCATGATCTGTTTCTGGTGTCTTTTTATTGGCCCTTCTCTGCCCTAGGAAGTTTTTGTATTATTGTGTATCATTATTTTGTTCCTGTGAGTCCTTGAAAGAAAAGCCTTTGAATAATATTAGCAGGTTGTCTTTGCTCTTGCTGGAAGGGAGAAGGATAATGTGTTTTTTCCACACATAAGCACTTGGTGAGCTTCACACAATTATGCCGCACGAGTAATGATCCCAATAAAACACCATTACCAAATGGAACTACACATAAGTTAGAACTCCCTATGAGCTCTGCTAACAGCAGTGATGAAAATCTCTACTAATGACTTTTAGATATGCCCTCGCAATCTCTGATATCTGAATCCGCTAGTGAGATGAAGTTACAGAAAGTCCTTAGTTAACATATTCTCAACTAAATCATCCAGACCTTAATTACCATGGAAACTACTTATCCTGAAGGCACTAAGGATAGCTGAAATATTTTCTCTTGACAAAAATGGGAGTGAGGCCAGAAAAATATGGGACTGTGCATAATGAGGCCTTTGATCTTTCATTTACATCTGTGCTAAGTAGAAATAACCTCAATGAGGCAAGCTGAGTTACGGAGTTAAATTCGTTTATAGGCCAGAAGTAGGTTTGAGACATTTTCTAGTTCAGGTTATTTCTATATCTTTTTTCCATTATCTTCATGTGTTTATGTTAACAGCTTTTTTTTTTTCACTTTTCTAGCAAGAGAAATTTAGTGATGGAAAATAGCAATTGTATATAAAATTTGCAGACATATTCCACGATTTGAGAAAATCCTCAGTACAAATGGAACTATCAGCCTCACTGCAGCTCAGAATTCTGCAGTCTGAGATTAAAAATGCCTCTGATTACTCCAGCCCAGCCCCAAATCCCTGAGTACTCAATTTCTGTAGAACAGTATCGTTTCCAGGGCGCAGCACCACTTGCACACCTCTGAGCTGAAACATCAGCACAGGGACAGAAAACCTCATTTCGAGCTCTACATGGCCTAGATCTCTTTTTACAAGTTGTGGGAGTGATCATTTCATTTTAATCTGAAATCTTAAGAGGCTTTAATGGAGTAACTTTCCGGAACGCTGTCGTCAAATGCCCCTAATGCCCCTTTTACGCGGACACTCCCCACAGCTCTGAAGTCCCTGCGAGCCAAGGTCTGAGCGCGCAGGGGAGCGCACGGCTCGGCACCACCGGCTCCTGGTGCTGTCACTGATGTAAACCCGCTGCTGTGTCACCTCCGTGCGCCGCTTCCCACCTGGGGATTGTGACCCGTGATTACAAGTTACACCGCGGCGCTAATTCCTATGAAACGCTC